>NW_016808313.1:833953-905657 GCF_001698545.2 Rhinopithecus bieti | reverse complement strand
TTATATTATATTAATATAAATTATATTTACATAAATATAAAAATTATAGTTTTGCAACAGTTTTCTTTATCTGCTGTCATTGGGAGTTAAATATAAATGATACGTAAACTGTGGTACATGTGGTATCAACTCCCCCTTCCCTCACCAGATTCTTCGTTTGTTTTGTAATTATATGAAAACCTCAGCATTTTAGTTCAAAATCATATCTGGAATGTGGGATATAAAACTTTCCTTCCCGGGGCAGGAATTATGGGGGTAAAACTTGAATTTAACTGTGTCTCCCCTTGTGTCTGGCAGAGGTCTTGGTATGAAGGGAGCAGAGGTACCAAATGGAGCCAAGACACCTGCTGTGAACCACATGAAGGAAATAAATTAACAAATGAAAGTAAATTAGGTTTATTGTGTCTGCTGGCTTTAACATTTAAACCCTAGAATTCAAGGGGATAGTCATTTGTATGCTACAGTTTTTCCTTATGTAGATAATACCAAGCTTTCACAAAATAGTCAGTGAAATCTGGTAGATTGAATTATATAGATCCTAAGGTCTACCGTGAGATACAGCTAAGAATCTCAGTCCACATTAAAGTCATGTAACTTCTAAAAATTTGCAATTAATCTAACACATGAAAGCACCTATATGGACATTTAAAGGTCTGTGTATTTGGATGGCATGAAGCCAGCTTTTGCATTGATAAACACTAGGGGCATTTCTCCTGAAATGTTAGGTATATTTTAGTGTCATAACTGAAGATGTAAGCAAATTTAAAATGCTTGCTCTAAATTAAAAGGGTTCTAGCTTAAATGAGCAGCTCCTTTATAGGAAGATTTTTGTCACAGCGGTTTTACTACATTTTAGTGATATTAAACAAGAGAATCGCATTTCATGTAGTTGTCCTTTTGAAGTTCTTACTTCAGATCTTTTTACTGATGTTGTCAAATTATTAATACAAGTAGGATAAGACCAATTAGCTTACCTCTTCACCTCTCCCATAAAGCCTTTTTTTTGGTCTTCTGCAATGTTTCTGAAGGATGAAATGTGAACTTTTTCATCTTATTAAACTACTCTAGGTATCAAACTGGTTTGGAAATAAGCGAATCCGGTACAAGAAGAACATAGGTAAATTTCAAGAGGAAGCCAATATTTATGCTGCCAAAACAGCTGTCACTGCTACCAATGTGTCAGCCCATGGAAGCCAAGCTAACTCACCCTCAACTCCCAACTCAGCTGGTTAGTTTTTTCTTTGATTGGGGGTGGGGGGAGGAATTGTTCTCTACTTTTATACTTGCTTTTCTTACATAGGGATTTTCTTTTTATTTTTAGACTTTTGATTGGTTAATTTCTGTATTTGATTGTATTTTTGGATGTTAATGTCACTTTGGGCTCTTCCTTTCATTTCCAAAGAGCAATCTGTTAGACTGTTTACAAGGTGGGTTGTGTGGAGGTTTGCATTAATGTGTCTATTAAGTTAAGACCAAAGTAAATTGGTTAGCTTGATGAGACTTCTAAATTCTCCCCTCAGGGATATCAATAAATAAGTTAGACATAATGCTTAGAGATAGTCTATTGGGATTCTGTCATTTGGCCCATTTTATATAAAGTTTTTATCCTTGTCAGTTTTGCTGTTCCAGCAACATAATGTCTGGGTCACCTATTAGCGTGCATTCTATGCAGAAATATTTACTCTTCTCGCAAATATCTTATTAGATATTAGATATTGGTATGCAAAACCAGGCTATGAATATTTCTATGTATTGTTTATAGTTGTTGTTCTTTATTGCTTATGATTATCGGTCATGTGCTATGTAATAGGTTTTATTTCAGGAAATAAGCATTATATCACTAATTTAAGAGTTTAGGTCAAAATACTATATTTTGGGGTGTGCCTTGTGTCATCAGTTCATAATTTCTACATGTGAAAAAATATAGTTAATAGTGCAAAAAATATAACCTTTGTGTTTGTAAGCTATGGAAGGCATGTGGTAATGTTTTTTTCCCCTTCGGTAAAGGAAAAACAAGTATTTTCTCATTAAATAAGTTTGGTTTGACTTCGATTAGTGTGCACAGCTAAGAAAATTGATGATTCTAACTTAAAATGTTACCAATTTAAATATATTTGATCATAATATGATTACAAACCTAATGTCTAACATTCTTTAGAGTATGTGGTATCTTTGACCACAAAGCTTGTTTGTCCACTAAAATAAGTTTTCTTATAGTGACTTGTTACTGGAGACGATGTAGGGTTCCACAGACTGATGTCTCCTGTGAGCTTCCAGATGTACAAATTTGTTAATGATAAGGTTCTCCAAGTCACCGGGCTATACCCAGCATGTCTTTTATGGCCTTCTTTTATCTAAATGGAATCATGCATGAAGAGTGGCCGGGGCTTTTTCAACATGAATACAATAAAATAACATAGAATTCAATCCAGTTTTAATTTTCCCAGCGCTACAGGTTAGATTCCTATGAGGAGCAGATTTGCTTTTTGAGGAATATTTTGGTTTTTTCTTCCTCCATCATGGTGTGATTGACAAGGGATCAAAGCTAACAGGTTCAGTAACCAGAGAGAGTTCCATCTTCTCCATCTGGTCAATTATTAAGAATTTCAGACCCAATAACATATTGAACTGTGCTGCTAGGCAGACATTTTCACTTGTCTCTTTGGAAGAAGTACAATTCTGTCAACATTAGCAAAAATGCACTCAACACTCCTGCAAAGGTTATCATAATGCAAAACAGATATCAAAATGACTTTTTCCTGTCCCTGGTATATCTGCATCGCAGATGGCTTAGCATGATTTATGACTGGTCCTTAGAAAGGCCCTGTGGACTTTCTTCATTACTAAATTCTTAACTATTTATTCTTTCCTAAAGCCCTTAAAAGAAAAAAGTAAGCATTTTAACCCTCTACTCTGTGTTTAAGAATTATGGTTGCCTCTTATGGAATGTCAGACTGTGATTACAGTTTTCTAAGGAATTTTTTTCTGTTGTCTTAAACATCATGTAACTATTCTGAACACAAAGTAAATTATTATGGAAAATTTGAGCTAAGCCTTCCAGTTGTGCCTAAGTTGTTGGAAATAATCCGCACAGGAAACCCTTTGTAGTGCTTTTTCTAAAGTAGAGACAAAAGAAAATACTATTGTATGTGTGCAATCGCATGGAATTGTAAAAGATAAACATTTTAACAGCAAAAGTTACAAATGGGCTTTTCTGTATTTTCTTTTGCTCTTAACCAACTTAAATCATCCACACAGATAAAGTAGAACTTTAAAATGTTCAAACTTTTCACATAAGGTGTTTATTATGTTATGTACTTGCTCTTCAATAATTTCAAAAGATAAATGATAATTGAAATAAATTTTAAATAAGAAGTTAATATGTGAAAATATATTTTGGCAGAGTTTGAAGTCTAGAGTTGTGGAACCTAGGAACTTTTCATAGCCTCAGTATTGAAGCAGAAGGTTTTTTCTCAGAGTTTTACAAAATATAAGTACTCATTTCTATTGTAAAGAAATATATTTCTGGCTGGGTGTGGTGGCTCACTCCTGTAATCCCAGCACTTTGGGAGGCCAAAGCGGGCAGATCACGAGGTCACGGGTTTGAGATCAGCCTGGCCAATATGGTGAAACCCCCTCTCTACCAAAATTACAAAAATTAGCCAGACATGGTGGCGCGCACCTGTAGTCCCAACTACTCGGGAGGCTGAGGCAGAAGAATCACTTGAACCTGGAAGGCGGAGAGTGTAGTGAGCTGAGACCGCACCACTGCACTCCAGCCTAGGTAACAGAGCAAAATTCCATCTCAAAAAACAAAACAAACAAACAAAAACAAATATATTTCTTTGCAAGTAAATCCTCTTCCTGCCAGAGGCTTCTGTATGGAGAACAGCACTTCAGTGTCTTAGATTACTTCCAAATATTTCTATTTGTTGATATGTTCCATGTCTCCTGTTTTCTTAAGCATAATCTATTTTTTTTTTAATCACTTAAGACTAAAACCCGGGGGGATTAGCAAACATTTAAAGACATTTAGCATGCTTCATAGTTTATACCAGCAGAGTTAGACAAAATGGATGGAGCAAAGAGGAAGAATAGAAGGAAGGAGAGAAAGTTAAATTTTGAAAAAAGAAAGCAAAAATAGGGACCAGTTGAAGCACTGGTTAAAACCTGGGGTGTATAATTCTTCTGTAATAACCTAGAGTAATGTGTTCTTCATTTCTTAATTTTGATGAGATTATAAAACCTCAGAAAAATGAGGCCCTTTCAAGAAGCTTGGATTATCTTCTGGAGAGGATTTTAACATCCAAGAAGAAAGAAATTGACTTGTGCATTACAGATGCTCACTGTGGCATGCCATCAGCATTGAAATTATATCACATTCTGTGATTAGATAAGTGGTAGTGGGCTTACTGAAGCTCAGAACCCCAAGATTTGAATTCTTTCGCTTAGCTGTGTGTTTGTGTCAAGGACAACAGCAAATCTTCTTCTAGCACTATTTTAGTCAATGGCAAGCCCGTATACATAATCTTGTAATACCCCTGTATTAGTTCGTTCTCACACTGCTATAAGGAAATGCTTGCGACTAGGTATTTCTAAGGGAAAGAGGCTTAATTGACTGAGGTTAGCATGGCTGGAGAGGCCTCAGGAAAGTTGCAGTCATGGCAGAAGGTGAAGGGGAAGCAAGGCACCTTCTTCACAAGGCAGCAGGAGGGAGAAGTGCCGAGTGAAGTGGAGAAGAGCCCCTTATAAAACCATCAGATCTTGTGAGAACTTACTATCACAACAGCATGGAGGAAACTGCCGCTATGATTCAATTAAGTTCATCTGGTCTCTCCCCTTTGACACGTGGGGGTCGTGGGGATTATGGGGATTACAATTCAAGATGAGAGTTGGGTGGGGACACAAAGTCTAACCATATCAACCCCTAAAAGAGGTTTGATGTTTTCAGGATCGATGAAAGGTTATTATATTAAAACTCAGAGCCTTCGTGCCCTATGAGAAGTTTTTATATAGTACACACAGAGAGAAGGGAACACATCCAGAGAAGTCGACTGACACTTTAGTAAACCCACAGGAATGTTTATAATTTTGTTTTTTAAAACCAAGTGAAAATATTTATCCTACTGATGTTCTATCTCATGTTCTTCCTTAGTATGATTCTCCTCTTTATTTTTAAGTGAAGAGTGAAAACAATTTCTCCTGGAATTGGAACTCTACAACCCTGACCTACATACCTATTGAAGGGTTTTCACATTGAACCAGACAACACTTTACTCTTTCGCTTTGTCCCAAGTAGAAAGTAACAGTGAATTTTGGAATTCACAAGGGGAAATGGAAAAGCAAGCATGCCTGGGACTTAATTAAGCTTCCATCTAGTAAAAAGGACCTATCCTTTGAACTCCCATATGGTATGAGAGTCCAATCTATCAAGCTGAATCAGGCTGGCTACATAATCTACCTGAAGTCTTGTTTTCTAAACTGCAGAAAATGGCAACTACTTTATTAAAATACTGTAAGAAATATTGAGTGAATACATTTAAACACGGAGTTCCTTAAAAGGAAAAAGTAAATCCATTCTTGTTCTAGGTCTTTGGTTCTCATCTAGGGGCAAATCTGTATCCCCAGGGGACATTTTGTAATATCTGGAGATATCTTTGGTTGTCACAATTTTGAAGGGTGGGTGTTACTGGCATCTGTTGGATAGAGGATAACCATTGTAGGGCTAACCACCCTACAATGCATAAAATAATCCCCCACAATGAAGAATATTTGGCCCAAAATGTCAGTAGCAACAAGGTTGAGAGATCCTGTTCTAGGTTTAAGCTTTATCATTATTCTTTTTTTTTTTTTTGGATTATGAAATTAACTGATTTTTTTTTGTTTTTTGCTTTTACTTTTTTTGTTTTTCTTTAACAAATTTAAGTCTTCTGAAGATTCTTTAGAGTAGAAATGCAATTTTTGGGAACTTGTCTAATGAAAATGGATGTGAACACATTACCACATCATGATGTTTGCCCAAGCAAATGCATTAGAATCATAAATGATCTATTATTTCTTCTCTGCCTAGTTGAGTGCAGCTTTAGTTTTCTGTACATGCCCCAAATGTCTGGGTGGCAGTTTAAATGAGCTGCTTGCCTTCCTTCCCAAACCAAATTCAGAACCTTTTAACCGACAACCACACCTTAAAATGTGCGTCTAGTAGTAGCTGATGGCTTCAAAACAGCCTGCAGGTAAGGTTTCTGAATGATCTTCTCAGCAAGCCAAGTTATTCTGTTTCAGCTCTTTGAGAATGCCACAGCACCTCCAAGAGAGCCCATTCACTATTTGTCAGTGAATCGTGTGCGTCCCAGGAAGTTATCCATTCCATGATAAATTCTTTCTAACTTGCAGTACTGGGTACAGAACATGTCCTCCCCTTGTAGTTCAGATGTTTTTGTGGACTTCTGTCTGCTTTATTGTGGTATTAGTGGCACCTGGTCTCTTCCCTCAGCACAACCACTGCTTCTGGAGTGAGAAGAGAAGAGAGTGAGAAGCCATGGTAATATTGTAAGTGGGTGTACAGACACAATGAAATGCTGAAACAGCACAGCCAAGAGCACAAGGGACTGTTCCTTCAATTGCTGCTCTGATACAAATGCACTTGTACATGAAGTACATTTCTATGTGCATATTTATCTCTGTGTACATTAGGCAGCCAGACATATTTACAGTTTATCTATGCACATGTATTTTTTAAATCATCTGTGTCAATTGCAGTATGTATCTTTTAAATGACACATTCCATGTCTTCATGGTTCCATGGATGCCATGTCATTGGATATCATGTAGCCTTTTGGGGCTTTCTCCCATTTCTAAGTTTGTGTACCAATTTCCAAAAAAACATTGGTCAAATTTATAGTCCTTATGTTTAGGCTAGATTTACCACAGTGGAACCGGTGGAATCTGAGTGGTGCCAGGATGGACCTTAAGGTTGACTCTCTGGATGATAAGACATCATCTAGAGATGATGGGAGAGAAGTAAAATACCTGAGCTTGGGTGGGGGAGCCTGATGACATATAACAAATTATAATTTGGGTTCTTGGAGCTGATTCTTCTTAGTTCTGTTGACATCTAAATGTAAGCATGTATTATAATACATTACAAAATGGCTTTTATTATTTAGGTTATATCTGTGATTACAAAAAATATTTGAGAGGGATAGTACTAGTATACAGAGATATTATATATCTACATGTGAGCATGTGATCTGTGCCACACATTGTTTCATTCATATGTTCAGAAAGATAGTTTCAAAGATAGTCCCATATTAATGGAAGGAAGTTACAGACAAAAGACTTTGTCCCACTGACTGGGTATAAGCCACACCTGGTCAGATCTTACACCTGTTTTGCTAAGGCCCTACCTTTCCAGTTCCTTTCAGATAAGCTAAACAGAGAAATGTGGGCCAGATGAGACAGGACAAGTTGCAGAACTATGGAGATGGCATAGTCCTTTGGTTGATGCTTGAGTCCTCCTCTAACCCCCAAAGAAAGCATTTATTTTTTCCTGGAAAAGAAGGAATGAGAAGGGAGTTAGGTGGAGGATTGTTTTATTTAGTAAAATAGCTAGTTTTTCTTTGCATGTGAATGAACATCCCACAGGACAAACAAAATTTGAGGGTTTTTTTGTTTGTTTGTTTGTTTGTTTGTTTGTTTTGTTTTTGTTTTTGTTTTTTTTAAATGTGGAGTTGTACCCAGGTTTATAAATCGTCAGCTTTCTCTAAATGGCTCTTGCCTTTAAAGTATGAAAACACCATGAATAGCATAGATAGATACCATAAATAAATAGTGCATTGTGTCAGAGTTTAGAGTTTGTCATTTGTTAAGTGGTCCTTCTATGGGGAAAGAAAGTCCTCTCTTCTGCTTAGCTGCACCTCTTCATGTGGGGCAGGAAAGCTCTCAGAGCTCAAATCCCTACCTGAGGAGAAAAGAAAAGTGTCAGAGCTGAGGCATGAATCATTGTTGGGCGATTCCACACTGATGATGGCTGTCTCAGAATATGAGGGCAAGAGCACAATTTGAGCAATATAGGGTTGGAAATAATAGAGTGCAACTGACCTGGGTCCCTGAGGTCTCTCCTTTTCCAGGCTAACGTCATGTTTTAACCAAACCTTGCACGTTGAGCTTTCTTTCCTAATGCGCTGAGCTGCACGATGACTTCAGAATAATATTAAGCTTTTGCAAGCCCTTATGCTTAGGTTGAATGTGGGCTAGGTTCACCACAGTGGAACCAGTGGAACCTGGGTGGTGCCAGGATGGACCTTAGGCTAACTCGCTGGATGATGCCTCCATCTCTGGGAGGTGAAAGCAGATGGCTAATGGCCCTTCTTGAGGCCCACTTATTACTGTTATTATTATTATTATTATTATTATTATTATTATTAGCAGCAGCAGCAACATTTCATATTTTATGCATGCTTGAGAATTCCTGGCCCGTTATTTTGTTTTCTCCATAGTTGCAGGTGGCAGAGAAGGGTAGATCACTCCCACATATTCTTACAGTCCTCAAGGTTCCTTGGGCTGTTGCCACCTTGCAAGAAATTTCACCTTCATTTTAGAAATTAAGAATGTCATAGACCCATACATAGTCCTAGTATGTGACAGTGCCTTCATGCATTCCCTCCCAGGTGCTGCTCCTCACAGGGGAGGGGATGGTTTAGCAATGGCATACTTAGAATCCAGTTGAATAGTTTATGTGCTCTATCATGGTGGCAGAAATACCACTGACCAGCCCATAGCCTCCATTTTGTGGTCCCCTGGCCAACGCTACAATTTTAGAGGCATAGAAGAGAGATCCTAGGTCTAGAGACTACAATCCAAATAGACTAAGTTGGGACGAATAAATGTTCCCTTTCTCAGCTTGAAGTTGCTAAGGGGAAGCAGTTCTATTGACAACTTGCAGTAAGGTATGGCTTCACATAACATAAACAATATGCACCCTTTATTGCTTGCTCTGTTCTTCATGCTACTAACCAGACTCTGTTGGTGTTATTTTTATTTTAGTTTTTATTTGGGGGGTTGCTTTGCATGTCATTCTTCCTCTTGGCTGTTAGTTGCGGGGTTTGAGCCTTTTCCTTTCTGTGATTCAGGTGCCTCACTCTTTCCTTTCCAGGTTCTTCCAGTTCTTTTAACATGTCAAACTCTGGAGATTTGTTCATGAGCGTGCAGTCACTCAATGGGGATTCTTACCAAGGGGCCCAGGTTGGAGCCAACGTGCAATCACAGGTAGGGACCCAGCCAATATGCCGCCAGGTGAATGCCTTAGAGTCCAAGAGCCCTCAGTCATATTGGGCTTCCTGCTTCTGTCCAGAGAGAGAGAGAAAGATAGATCAGAACCAAAACCTTACCAACGACCAAACCAAAATCAAGACAACCATTGTCATGGGGAATCTCGTCCACACTTTGTGAATGCATTTGGCTCTGGCTTTTCAGTTGTACCAGGAAGGCAGGAGAAGAACAGTAAGCACAGGGCAAGGTGACCGAGACACATCAGGCAAGTGGAACCAGCATATTCTTTATTCAGCAAAGGGAAAAGGAGGAGGTGTCAGAATGTTATCTCAATTTCCAGGTCTCCCTCTCATGTGTTGGTTTCTCATGCTCAATATTTACCATATAAAGAGGCAATTAATAAGCAAGCAAATATATTACTATCTGATGTTTTCATTTTAAGCTTTAAAAACACCCAGCCAGGTTGACTAAATTCATGTCTTAGTCATCCTTTAGGTCAAGGGACTTGAGTTTCTGGTGATGAGTAGACGTCCACATTGGGAAGCAAAATCAAGCCGTGTGATATCAAATCTTAGTGCTCCATAGTAAGCAGATTTCCTTCATGATACTTCCAGAAGCCGCCCTACCAGCTCAGCATGAAACATGATGTGAGAGGGTCGAGTAGTATGCTGTGGGTCAGAATTATTAGGGAAGTTCTGAGCCATGTCAGTCTAGTTTCCCACCCTCCATGTGGAACAAGAAGCATTACAAGCCCAGAACAGACCAACTGGTCAGCGATTCACCCCTTTCTCGAGAAACATTGCCTGGAAACAAGTTCGAAGTGATATGGTCAGGCTTTGGTCAAGTGACTAAACAACTGGCCATCACTTAAGTCCTCAAAAAATACAAGGTCTCAATCAAGTACTGCTCTGTCTGTGAGATGACTGCTCAAACCTCCTCTAAACAGAACCTTTGTTTTTGTAGGATACCCAGCAAAGGAACAGCTATATAGGATGATCTGTAGGGAAGAAAAATGGGGAGAAGAGAAAATTCCTTCATGCTTTCCCCTCCAGCTCCTCTAGCACCCTACTCCCTACCATCTCATGCAGACTTGTTGAACTAGTTTCAATGTGGGGATCCCAGTTTTCTTTTACCATTTTACTGTCTTGCTTACCGAACTCAGAACTCATTATGGATTGGCATACAGAGGAGGCTAGCCTCCTCCTAATGGACTCTCCCAGGACAACTGTCTCCAAAATGATTGCATTAATATGGCATGCCCAAATGGTGGCCTGCCTGATGATGATCTGCCTCCCTTTTCCTGCGCCTCTCTGACTAATTTTCTCTCTGTTATTGTTCATCTGTTTAGGTGGATACCCTTCGCCATGTTATCAGCCAGACAGGAGGATACAGTGATGGACTCGCAGCCAGTCAGATGTACAGTCCGCAGGGCATCAGTGTAAGAAAACAAGCCCCCCCACCCCCTGTTTTGTTTTTATTCTTTCCCTACCAATTATTTCAAAGCCGTAGGGCCCAGAACGCCACTTAGTAGGACTTATCTTAGCTTTACGGTCACCTACTTTCTTGTTTCTGTATCGGCCATGCCATCGGCAGCATTCTACCCACACAAAAAGTGGCGATTGGGCAGGCTTCATGCAGGCAGCTGGCGTCTAGGGCTGTCAGACGCAATCAGTGTTTGCATGGCACCTGCGGCCACATGCGTTCAGCTAGGGGAGCTGCTAAACAGGTGACACCTAGTACAACAGTGGTAGGAAATGTGACCACAAGCTGGGGCCTGGGAACCTGGGAAGTGAAACTAGTAGCCGAAATCCATTGCATCCATGTCTGTGGTCTGAAAAAAAGAAATATTTTTTTTTCATTCTGTCTATGGACAATTAAAAAGAAAATTAACGCAGAAGCTGGGTATGTAGAAGGGATGGGGAGGGGTGCAGACCATCTTCTACTTGTTCTTGGGTGCACTGGCGGCTCCTGACTAGCATGAAAATTCATAACGACAAGCTATGTCGCACAGAGTGAAATCGATCAGACAGACACAAGGAGAACCGAGTGTAGATTTGGGACAGCAATCCAACTTGATTTCTCAGATCAATCGTCTGCTTTCTCAGCAGCGGTGACAGCAAGCTGGGACAAGAGGGCAGCCTGGAAAAGGAGGCCGTTTTTTAGATCAGGAATGATTCCTGGGCTTTTGGAGGTCACAGAAGGCTTGAGTAGAACTATTGGCCCTTAACTATTGAAGAGAGGTTTGGGTGGTGGGGTGGTGATCATTTTTTATTGTTTGTTTCTGTTGCTATGATTAAAGGAAATGAGGGATCGAAGGAAGAAGAGTTAGGCATGATTTATTAATGTAATCTATACTAATGGAGGTAATAATGTCTGCAGTGAAGGAAGTGATGGCCCCTTCAACTCTGCGTTGGTCAAGTCATACATGATTCTGTCTGGTTTGGGAGGATTAAGAGAATATCAGTTATTTCTCAGATCAGATGAGGAATGGTTGAACACGTTAGGAATTCGTACCTCATAAAAGAGAAAATTTGGGGGGCGTCTATAGTAGTGTAAGGCATGCTAACACTATTAGAGTCATCATGAATGATCTAAAGGGGTTAGGATAGGATAGGACTACTGAGTAGTGCATTCAGAGAAACAGGTTTCACTTCAACATCTGATGGACCTTTCTCACAGTAAGAGTCTTCCGAAGAAGGGATTGGCTGCCTTTAAGAGTTCTCCATCCTTGGAAAATTCAAACGTGGCTTGGCTAGCTGCTTGGTAAGGATGTTGCAGAAGGAAGTCAGGCAGCAGATTTTGATTGTCTTGGTAACTTTTAAGGCCACTTACCTTAGGGAGTCTTTATTGTCTACCATTTTCAGGCAGAATCTTCTCTGAGTTTATACAGTATTTATCAAGTCTTCTCTGGAATGGAAGGAGAGAAGTCAAAGTTAACCCTGTTAAACATACTCTGGACAATCATGTTACTTTCTAGGAAGGATTTTCAGGACAGGGAGATTCTTCCCATCTTGTGCTTGTTCTAACTACATTAACTACTAGTACTGCATTGATGGCTGACTTACTGGGAAGACTTCTTGGAAAAATACAAGAGGCCATTGTGGGAAAGTGTATTCTCCAAAAGAATTCCAAATGAATGAAGTCGTTGGGGTTTTTGTCTGAGTGCAGGTTTACACACACATATGTTTATGTATTTCCTGAATCTTTTTGGGATATAAGATAAGTTCTTCCAGAGAAAGCTTTGCTCTGTGCATAAGCAGAAGAGAAGAACATGAGGAAAGCACAAGAGTGTAGGAACAAGAATCAGGCCGTATTCAAAAAGGGAACTGAAGGAAGTCCACGTGACTGAGCAGGAAATGGGCCTGACACTTCTGTTATTTGGCATCTTTCTTCCCTAATTGGGCAGCATAGAAGAGAGAGAGCAGCAGTCAGACTCTGGGGAGTGGGAAGGTCAACACTGACCCCTCTGACATCATCTGATGGGCTGGGAATAATTTCTGAAATAGTGTAACCAAACATGTGCAGACAATTATGTCTGATTACATAAGCCCACCACAAAAACTGGGCTTGAAAATGCCACTTGAAAAAGTCTCTCACTTTGCATTAATTTTTTTGTCTGTGAACTGTGGTTATTTTATTTCTGGGTCTTTAATATGCAGGGTAAACGAATCAAAGGCTGATTGTGATACATTCTTTTGATATCAGTTTTAAATTGTGCCACCTGCAGGAGGCTAAGCTTGTAATAGTGAGATGTATTTTTAGATGGTGGTATTCGATGCTGAGACGTGTGTGTATAGAGCAGGATGATGACTGCCAGCAGGAGAGAGAGAGGAGGGGAGACAAGAAGAGACAAGGACAGGAATGAAAGCTTTGAGCCAAGAAATAAAAATAAACAGTTCCTAACCCCAAAGCTTCAGTGGAATTCCCAGCTGGGCTCTGGATTGTGTTTGAGTCAGTGGAGGACATTTTCTGGGCAGCCTTTATCTGCTCCCCTGGCTGGGCTTTCACGGCACCCGTATCTTATCCAAGCAGCATCTATTTTAAGCCCTGTAAAGTTCAGACCACTTGCCTTTAACTGACCACACAGCAATAGGATTGCAAGGTGCAGTGGTAAGAGTCCTGTAAAGGGAGTTGGGAGCTGCTAGTCCTAGAGACTCATGTGCCCATGGGCAAATATTGAATCTCTCTTCTAGAAAATGGGGCCAGTAATTCCCACCCTTTATGCCTCAAGGACTGACTTAGGGAAAATGAGAAAATAAGTAAGGAAGGGCTTGGCAAAGCATAAATGTTTCCACATGAATGCAGTATGAAATTTTATAAGTGATAACTTTCTAATTTGACCTTTTTTCTCCTCTGATGTGAGCAGTTTTCTCAGTAGGTAGTTCCTAGTGAGGATAGGTTAGGACACAGTTGTCACTTTTTTTTCTCTTCTGATGGAAAGGTGTGCTTTTGAGATGGATATAGTGTTGTGCAAGGCCTAAAGACCCCCTTCCTTAGCCACGGTGAGAGTTAAATTATACCTCCTTAAGTACTTTGTGTTCTCATATGACAACGGGCAATACTTACTAAGCTTAGAGTGGCTCTAAGTAATGGAGGGAGATTATTCCACTTCTCTGTCAATCAGACATACTTAAAGATCACTTAGCTATCACATTCTTTCCTATCCATTCTCACCGCCACCATCCTATTTCTAGAAATAGTTCATTAACTAGACTATTGCCATAGCTTCCTAATCAATGTTGCTGTCTTTAGTTCCTCCTCTCTCCCACACACCCTCTGAATTTTGTCATTCTTTGCTGAGATGTCTACTGCCTACCCAAGCAAGCTCAAACCCTGAATACAACATTCAGGGTCTTTTACATCTGGGCCCAGCCTTCCTGTCCTTCTACGTCATCCTGCTACCATCAAAATAAGCTCTGGATGCCATTCAGTATGGCCAGCTCACCTTTACCTCATTACCCATTTTCCCCCTTACATTTACTCATGTATGCCATCTACACAAATGTCCTTTCATTCCTGCATCACCTCTCCATCCCACCCCACTATCCAAATCACACTTACTCTCAAGCCCAGCTCCTCCTTCATGTCTTTCTTCTTAGTCCTTCTCCCCCCTTCTCTCTATTTTATCACAGACACATATTTTCTTTGCACTATACGTGTGTGTACAGGAATTACCTCTGTGTCTTTCACTTCTGCCTATGTGTATGGTCCTAAAATGCATGTACTAGTTGCTCAAAACATGTTTGTTGAGTGAATAAATCAAGGAGGAGAAGAAATGATGCTATTAGATTAAAAATGCGTTTTAATGACCAATAGCCACCTCTAGTGTATCAGCTGTAAAGTATCTGGTGAGAATTATTGTTTTAAATGCTTATCCACAAATATACTGGCTTTAAGATCCAAAAATATCCTTAAGTCTTTCTTTTGGAAAAAGAGTTTCAAACTTTCTGGCTGATGCATATTCTCTGAGAATAAGATCCAAATCAACAGTAAGTATGTGAATTTATATGGTGATGATATTGCAGAGATAATTATCCTCAGCAGTAGAGTCATTCTTATTATGAATTTTATAAAATTTCTTTCACTCCTCCTATCCTTAAAGAGTCCCCGTGTTTCTATACTAAAAGAATCCCTGTTAAAAAAAAAGTATATATATACCTGTTTGTAGGATAGCCATGCATGTAGCCGCATAACATTGTTTGTGGGATAGCTGTGCGTGTAGCAGCATATCATTGTTGTCATTGGATTCTCATTGTTGTAAGTGCCCTGCCTACTAGATGTGGTACTGGAACCTCCAAGGACGACCTGGGGGAAGGTGGAAGCAACTTGAAATTGGGAAACTTAGGTCCTTCTTGTGACTTTTCTTTTAAGGAGTCACTTCACCTCTGTGTTTTTGCTTCATCTGTAAAGTTTATTAGATAAGCAAACTGAAAGCTCTCTTTCAGCGCAGCAGCTCTAGAATCCTACATTTATGATCTTTGATTGTTACTGTTAGCTTGAGGGACACCAGACTAAACTGTAGATCATCCCTCCGGAAAACTCTTTCATTAGAGTTAGTAACTTCTATTCTTTCTAGCCAACCCCAGTGTTCAAATTATATCTTGAAACCCAAATGGGAAGGAAGAAGTGCTCTTGTTACACAAACTTTTCTCTTTGAATTCCTTGGATATTTGTGAGAGCAGAAAGCATTATTCTTTAGGGTAAAACCTTTTTTTTTTTAGGCAGAGTGTCACTCTGTCACCCAGGCTGGAGTGCAGTGGTGTGATCTCGGCTCACTGCAACGTCTGCCTCCTGGGTTCAGGCGATTCTTGTGCCTCAGCCTCCTGAGTAGCTGGGATTACAGGTGTGCACCACCACGCCCAGCTAATTTTTGTGCTTTTAGTAGAGATAGGATTTCACCATGTTGGCCAGGCTGCTCTCAAACTCCTGACCTCAAGTGATCCTCCTGCCTCAGCCTCTCAAAGTACTGGGATTATAGTTGTGAGCCACTGCACCCGGCCACTATGTTTAATTGTTTTAAAATGTGGGTTATGGGAATGAATTTACTCCAGCCAGTCTTTGATATAAATAGATACCCCTATGGATTTTTCTTATTCAAAAGGTTTGGTGAAAATGGAAATAGGTGTTAGCACTATCTCTACAAAAGTAACATGCCATTAACATCAATTTATGACAGAAAAAAAAATCTCATTAATCTTGCTTTGTAATCATTATAGTAACAGAAAAATAGAGATGAAGCTTTTATCATTGTAAGCTATAATATAGGTGTTTTGTTTTTTTTTTCTCCTATGTTAGGTAAGGGGAAAAGGAACATTTGCCAAGTAAATAAATAGAATATAAATCATTAGGACAAAAATAGCCTCCTATTTAAATGAACATATTTCAGACATTTGGCTACCACAGGGATACTTAGTAATACTTGGCCACATGCCATAATTTTAATTTTTTCTTAACTATTTCTAAGAGACCTCCTTCTACTTAAAGTATATATTAGTAAGATGTTGCCACATGTGGAATTGTAAGGCTGGGAACTGAGGGTAATAATTAAAATTCATATGCAAATCTTTGAAAACTCATGTTAATTATACACAGTTTTAATTCTTCTATTTTACCAAGCTGAATTTGAATTTCAAAGGGATGAAAACATACCCAGATGTGCCCCCCAGTTGGTTGTCTTTGGGTACCTTCTGGTGCTATGACCAGGAACTAGTGAACCGCTCCCAAACTGAGGGGTAAAAGAACCAAGGAAAATCGAGAGGTCTGAATGTGGCAGACCAGACTCTTTAGTGTTTGAAGGCAACAGGGATAGAGTAGATAGACAGAAGCTAACAGCCTCACTCTCCTTCACGACAAAACCAATGAGAAACAGAGTAAGTCAGTGCCTTTGCTTCTTATAGGGCCTTTAAACCTAGCACCATAACAAACCTGAGACCAGAAAAGCATTTTATTTCAGCCCACAATGACTGAAGAAGCAAAAAATATCCCAGTATTGTGATTTCATGTGCAATCCAATGTTCTTCCCCAGCCGCTAAGTGAAAGCCCTTAAAAGTACAAATGAGGTCAGATCATTCAATGGCTTATTCATGCATTCATTTATTCATTTGCTTATTCATTCATTCATTCATTCAATCAACAGAAGCATTTTTTTTTACCTTGGGGAATGAAGCTACGTCATGGTACATCCAGATCAATTTGGAGAAACTCTGATGTCAGTCAGGGTACATTTTCCCTTTTAGTCTCATTCAGCACTTCGTCTGGAATTGAATTTCCTGTTCCTGAAAGGTTACACCAAGGGAACTGACCAACTCTGTAGCCTAAGAGGGAATTTGAAATTAAATTATGTGACAGAAGGGGGGAATTTAGGACCAACCAGCAAAGTTTGAGAAAAGTACCAACGCCAACCAAATAGATATACCACGGACTTAATAATATAATGATAAGCGTTCTTTTATAGAAACTCCTTCTCTCTTTGTAGAATTGTCACAATGAATTATGATCTCAAACCTAGTGATATGATCACACTAAACATTATCACATTTAGGCTGTGTGTGTGTGTATGCGTGTGTGTGTGTGTGCGTGTACATGTACATTCCACTTTTGCCTGTGTGACTATGAGCAAGTCAGTTTCTCTTGATAAGACTCAGTTTTCTGAATTCTAAAGAGGACAGTTGAGCTGGATTTTGTCTAAGGCATCTTCCAAAGTCAGTTCCATTTATAAACAATTACTGTTTTTCCATTCCCAAGAAAATGCAAGATTGTATTTTGGGGAAGATTCTCCACTGTGAGATGACAGTGTATGCCATGTTCCTTTCATTGGAATTGGTGTTTTATAGCATCCTGCCCAGCCTGGCCCACATTTGGCCTGTAGCCATGCTGTCCTCAGGCTAGGATCTGGTTAGTTGTTCCAGACTGAAGTTGGGCCTTCCTTCTGCTCTGTGAAGAAAAATCACAACCTCAAAGGGATAGTTTGTTTTTATGGTTGCTCCTGAAAGTGGCATGGTCCCTCTAGATGTCAGCAAATATCAAGGTAATGAAATAAGCTGAGTTTAATTGTGGGAAACATGAGCATTGATTTCTGAAGATAGTCTTCTTCTTGCTGAATCTAGCCTCACCCCTTCTTGCCTTTTAGGAAAGAGTTCCATGTTCTTAGACAAGCTTGTTTTCAGATAAAATATTAGACTTCTTTTTTTTTTTTTTTTTTGAGACGGAGTTTCGCTCTTGTCACCCAGGTTTTAGTGTAATGGCGCAATCACCACAACCTCTGCCTCCCGGGTTCAAGTGATTCTCCTGCCTCAGCCTCCCAAGTAGCTGGGATTAGAGGCATGCACCACCATGCCTGGCTAATTTTGTATTTTTGGTAGAGACGGGGTTTCTCCATGTTGGTCAGGCTGGTCTTGAACTCCCGACCTCAGGTGATCCACCCACCTCGGCCTCCCAAAGTGCTGGGATTACAGGCATGAGCCACTGCGCCCGGCAAAATATTAGACTTCTTTCTCAGAAAATCCCTTTGTTTTAAAATCGGTAATTTTTAAAAATCCCAATCTCTGGCTACATTTGAGTTTGAGGAATTTTTTTTTTCATGTCTCTAAATATGTTTCCATTTGATAATATTAGTAAATAAGTAAATAAAAGTGCCTTATTCCACAAATGTTTGTTGAGATCCTTCTAATGTCCAGTACCAGGAATACACACATCAATGGGACATGGTTCTTGTACTTCATAAAGTCATAGAAAGCAAAAAGAACTGAGAGTTATCTGGTTCAGTTATCTGATTCTCTGAAAGGGAAGAAATATACCAGCCAGTATATTCAATATTATTTTCAAAAATTTGGTGAATGGCCATTATAAAGGGTATTTACACATATATAATCATATTCCTATCAACTATAAATATATGAATTGCTTATAAGCATGACTGACATTTGCTATTCTTACATAGATTTTGTGAGTGACTAGCAAAAGCTTTTCTTTGCTTCTAGAACCATGCTGTCCAATATAACTTCTTGCACTGATGGAAATGTTCTATTTTAGCACTGTCCAGTAAGTTAACCTTTAGCAAAACATGGCTCTTGAGCACTTGAAATATGTCTAGCTCGTTATCCTCAGCAAACTAACACAGGAACAGAAAACCAAACACCACATGTTCTCGCTTATAGGTAGGAGCTGAACAATGAAAACACATGGGCATATAGGGAGAACAACACACACTGGGGCCTGTCGAGGGGTTGAGGGGGAGGGAGAACATCAGGAAGAATAGCTAATGAATGCTGGGCTTAATACCTAGGTGATGGGTGAAGCAAACCACCATGGCACACATTTGCCTATGTAGCAAACCTGTACATCCTGCACATGTACCCCAGAACTTTAAATAAAAGTTTGAAATTTAAAAAAAAAAAAAAAAAAGAAGTGTTGGGCATGAGTTCCAAAAGACAATGGATATCAACTAAGTACTGTTAACATACAAGATATGACAATAAAGAATTAATACCGATTAGCTGCTAGATATAAAGATGCATACATTGTAAACAAGCATGTTTTTCAAAATAAACATCTTGAAACTAAAAAAAAAAAGAAATATGGCTAGTTTGAAAAGAAAATAAATTGTTAATTTTATTTAATTTAAGGTAATTTAAATTTTCAGTGGCCACTTTTGGCCAGTGGCTACCATGTTGACTAGTGAAGTTCTAGATTCTCTGCCGATTATTTGGTAACTGTAACTTGGTAAAGTAAGTTAAAAGAATAAATGTGATGGCGTGCAAAAGTAATACAAATAAAACTAGAAAATATAATTTAAAAATTTAGAATAGCTAGGAACTATGAAAAGCAAAGTAGGAAGAATTTACTAATCAACTACAAAGCATTAGAGGAATAAAATTGGCAGGAGAGTGATAAAATAGCATGTAAATTGCAAAATGAAGGTTAAAATGAAGCCACCAAAGTGGGGTGATGGCGTTAGAGGTGTCACCATGCTGTGAAAACAGAGTAGACTTCCTAACACAAAACACGGAAAAGCATGCTTTCTGCTTAAATCAACCTTTCTAAAAATAAATAGAGCTCTTTATTAAAAATTATATATACGAAGTTAACTCCGGTTGCATAATAATATGCTTCAAACTATGAAATAATATGGAGGAAGATTTAAAATATGAATATAGAAATACCTACATTTGTTATGGGTTTTTCGAAATAATGTTTAAGTGGGTCAGCCACTAATTCATCCAACCTAATAATTCTTCAGGCCCAAGTAGGACATGTCTTTGAACTCATCTTGAACTCTTTCTTTAAGTCTAAACCCTGTGGGGCTTACATAAGATAGAGGCTTTGTTTCAAGTCTTCCAGGTGACCTAAGCCTTTGCTGGCAGCCTGGCCTTTTCTTCCTCCCTGCCCTGCTAGTCTGTTCCAAGTGTGGTCTGCAGATCAACAACATTACCTGGGAGCTTGTGAGCCATGCAGAATCTCAGGCCCCGCCCAGACCTATTAAATCAGATGCTACAATTTAACCAGATCCCCTGGCAATTGTTAAGCACATTAAGTTTGAGAAGCTCTGCTCTAGTGTGTAAAGTCTACATGCTCTCTAGGGCTTACTGAAGAGAAGGAATTACATAGCTGTATTTGCATTAAGAATACCTTTTAAAATGTTTTCAACATTTTATTTAAAAAATTTTCAAACATGGAAAACTGGAAAGAATTTTGCAGTGAAATCAGTATTCTTACCACCTAGATTCTATCATTAATATTTAACTCTACTGGCTTTGTCATATTGTCACCCTTTTATTCTTCTGTGCATCCATCAATCCATCTTGATTTTTTCTTTTCATTCATTTCAAAGTAAATTGCAGACAACAGTACGTTTTCTCCTAAGTAAATATCCTGGCACATGTATCATTAACTAGAGTTCAATATTTATTTGCGGTTTTTTCCTCTTCTGGAACAAAATTGTACACGATTAAATATGCAAATCATAAGTATCCATTCTCTTGAGGTTTTTTGTTTGTTTGTTTTGTTTTTTGAGACAGAGTCTCCCTCTGTTGCCCATGCTGGAGTGCAGTGGCACGATCTCGGCTTACTGCCAACTCCGCCTCCCAGGTTCGTGCCATTCACCTGCCTCAGCCTCCCTAGTAGCTGGAACTACAGGCGCCCCAACCACACCCGGCTAATTTTTTATATTTTTTAGTAGAGATGGGGTTTCACCATGTTAACCAGGATGGTCTAGATCTCCTGACTTCGTAATCCACCCGCCTCGGCCTCCCAAAGTGCTGGGTCTCTTGAGTTTTAACAAGTGTAATACACTTGTATATAAATTTCCTACTCTTTGTTTTCTTGTGTGTACCTCATTCCTATAGTTTGCAAAACAAAATAAGAAGGAAATGGAAGGACAGGGCACATAGTTGTCCACAGAATAGTCTGTTCTTTTCCTGGCAGCCAGGGGATCCCTCCCTTCCACCTCCTACCCTCAGTCCCTCATTCTATCTTATAGCCAAGCATTGCTAGAAAGGCCAATTTAAATCAAATGAGATGGTTTATTCTACACTTGTCTCATGTTCTGATATGGTGAGCCTGCCTTTAAGGGCTTGTATTCAACTTATATTCACATTTCAATGAGAAAAGTTTTTGAGATATATAAAAATAGAAACTTTCTAAGAGATATCAGAAAGTTAAATTATAGTGTGATTACCTCACTATGACATTTTTCCTCTTTTGCCTTTTGCCGTTTCTCTCCTTTCTTCTTTCCCTTTATCCAGATAGACCCTTGACCTCTAGTCCTTATGCCAAGTGAAGGGAATTGGCAAGAACCTTATAGTGAAAGAATTTATGTGGCCTGGTGATAAACATTTTGAAGGCCGAATGATATGGAAAAGAACTCTTAAGAACTCAGTTGTGACTGTTCTGTTGTGTATCCTCTCAGGGTAGCATATGGAAGGCGTAAGACTAGTTCATTTCTTTATTAAAATAAAATTTGGAAAATTATTTAGACAGCTCTTTCCTGGATCTAGGCTACCCTACACCTTTATTGTGTCATATTTGGTTAACCAGCCTAGATAGTGACCCAGTGATCATACATGAGAGCAGGATTTTAGATCAAGTGTCACTTCGTTGAGAAACGTGTTGTGCTCATTATAACAGAAGGCAAGACTATTCTAGAATCTAGGTGTGCAGTATCAGTAGAGGTGGATTTTTAAAGTAACTTAAAAGAATAAATACGGTAGCCTGCAGGGGTGGTATAATATAAATAAAACTAGAAAATTAAATAGAAAATATAAATTTAAAAATTAGAATAGCAAGGAACTAAGAAAAAGAAAAGTAGGAAGAAAGAATTTACTCATCAACTACAAAGCACGGGAAGAATAAAACTGGCAGGAGAGTGATAACATTGCATGTAAATTGCAAAATGAAGGTTAAAAGCAATTAAGATACACAAGCACTGAAGAGAATAATAAAAACATGAAATAAGCTAGGATGAGTAGTTAAAATAAATAACACCAGCTAAGAAGATACTTACAAAGATTAAAAGACAGATCAACTAGTAATAAAATAAGGAAATGGTTTAAGGCAGTAAATTAAAGAACAATTAAAAAACAATAAGGAGAGAAAATTAACAGGCCAAAATGACACTTAATAATTGTATTAATAGCCAACATTTATTGACTTCTTTCTATGTGGTAGACACTTTGTGTACGTTAACTTATTTAATTCAAGTGTATTAAAATAATTAGGAATTTATTTTGGGGGTAAGCACAAAAGAGTTCAGAGAAGGGAAAGCCAGACGTCAGGGCAATAACCGTCCCCTTGCTAAAAAATAATAAATAAATAAATAAAAACAAAACAAAAAAAAAAAACTGAAGGTAAGCAAAATAGATCTGCAGATATCAATTTTCATTCCTTGTCTAATGTGGTGATTTTGCAGTTGAAAACACCCAGTCCCTGCCCTGGTACTTTTCTTTTACTTCCTTTCTAGATCACAGGTTCCTAAAGTGTCTAGCATTATAAAATGTACATTCTCTTTCCCTCTTGTCATAGGTAAGATTGACCTTTGTTAGGGGCAACAAAGTTCTCAATCAGTAGAATCCATAGCCCAAAACCTATGGCAGTGGGCACACATCTCGTAATCCCACTCATCTTACGTGACCAAGCTCAGGCCTACCTTCTGGAAGTACTTCCTAGTTCTTTCAGACTGTGCCTGTGTACTGCTTGGTACACAGGAGTTGGAATGGGATTTCTTTTCTGACACTTAACATTTCGTTCCTCACTAGACCATAGAATTCTGAAGAGAAGGATCTTAGTTTTATATCCTGTTCCTCAACTCAGGCCTGGCATACAGTAGGTGCTCAATGAATGCTTTTCAAAGTGAGCCTAGTTGAACCTGTTGTCAGTGGGTTTTGTGTGTATGTTTTTTTAACCAGCATTCTGACCGGATTTTCTGCCTGCCTTGAAACCCTGCAAACATGTATTTTGTATTTCTATTATCCAGAGAATTTCTCCCACGAGAAAATGGCTTTGTATGTGTGTTTGTGTGTGTGTGTGTGTGTGTGTGTGTGTGTGTTTCTGTTTACCACAGCCTGGTACCCATCTTTTACCTCCAACTTATTTATATTGCATACCCTATAATTTTTATGCCAGAAATATTTTATGGGTGTATGTATACTCTGGGATGGGTATATATATGTGTGTGTGTGTGTGTGTGTGTGTGTGTGTGTGTGTGTGTGTGTGTGTATTCAGAGCTCAGATGTCTGCTACTGTATTTTCTCTTTTCCATACTTTTTTTGGGGGCAGGTGCTATCTCAGTGGCCTTGAGCTTGATCCATAATTCATTCATTCACTCATTTGTTTAGCAGACATTTTCTTGGGACTTACTATTACCCAGAATTGTGTTGGGCATTAAGGCAAAGAAAATGAAAAGGAGATCTAATACCTGATCTTGAGCAACTCTCTGTCTTGATCTTGCTGTTTAGCCTGTTTCCATTGGCTCTTTCTTTCTTTCTTTCTTTCTTTCTTTCTTTCTTTCTTTCTCTCTCTCTCTCTCTCTCTCTCTCTCTCTCTTTCTTTCTTTCTTTCTTTCATTTATTTATTTTGAGACAGACTCTCACTCTGTCACCCAGGTTGGAGTGCAGTGGCACAATCTCGGCTCACTGCAACCTCCACTTCCCGGGTTCAAGTGATTCTCATGCCTCAGCCTCCCAAGTAGCTGGGATTACAGGCATGCGCCACCACGCCCAGCTAATTTTCTTTCTTTCTTTTTTTTTTTTTTTTTTGTTGTTGTTGTGAGACAGTCTCGCTCTGTCACCCAGGCTGGAGTACAGTGGCGCAATCTTGGCCCACCACCAGTCCCGCCTCCCGAGTTCTCGCCATTCTCCTGCCTCAGCTTGCCCAGTAGCTGGGACTATAGGCGCCCGCCACCATACCCGGCTAATTTTTCATATTTTTAATAGAGACGAGGTTTCACTGTGTTAGCCAGGATGGTCTCAATCTCCTGACCTCGTGATCCGCCCGCCTCGGCCTCCCAAAGTGCTGGGATTACAGGCGTGAGCCACCACGCCCAGCCTAATTTTTGTATTTTTTAGTAGAGTTGGGGTTTCACCATGTTGGACAGGCTGGTCTCAAACTCCGGACCTCAGGTGATCCACCCACCTCAGCCTCCCAAAGTGATGGAAACCACCACACCCGGCCAGCCCTGTTTTTCATGGAAAGGAAAAAACAACTGTTAACACTCTTCACAGGTAATTGTTGTATTTTGAAAAGAGTTATGAAATCACTTGCTGACTTTCTCTTCTCTGGGGAAAAGAGTCTGAGTTCCCTCAGCCTTTCTTCCTAAGACCTGTAGTTGGCAGCAAATTGCGTTGGTTGCTCTTCTCTAACGAGCTCTGGAGATTGGCCACACAGAACCAAGACATAAGTTAGATATGGACTTTTCTTCAGACACTTTGTTTAAATTTTAAATTTTTTTCTGATTGCAAATTAATATTTAATGTAGAAAATTTGGAGAATGCAGGAAAACTACAAAGAAGAAAATTTACTGTTAACTTTGTGCTCATAGCCTTCTAGCACTTTATGTATAAGCATGTTTTTTTATGTGGGTGTAAGAAAGTGACAATTCATTTTACCTACTTATATTACTAAAAATGTGTTATGAATATTTTCCATATCATTAAACATTCTTCTCAAACATAACTTTAAATAACTGCATAGGAAACTGTTATAGGGAAAGTCCACAATATGTTTAATCAATTTATACTATAGAACATTTAAGCTATGTTTTGATTTTGGGTTTTTTTTTTTTTTTTTTTTACTATTATTAACAACATGGTGGTAAGCTTTATAGTACAGAAAATTTAATGCATGTTTTCTGTTATTTCCTTGGCTAAATCTCTAAAAATGGAATTGCTAGATCAAAGGGTATACATAAGTTTACAGTCTTTGTGATGTATTGTAAACTTTTCTTCCAGGAACTTCTGTTGACTTATGGTTCTCACTAACAGTTTCTGGTAGTTTCCATTTCCTCACAACCTCAACTGTTTTTCAGTCTTTGTCAATTATCAAGTCATTAAATGGCATCTTGTTTTTATTTTAATTTGCATCCCTTGGGTTACTAGTGCGATTGAACATTTTTTATATTTATTGGCCTTTTGTATGTATTCTTGAAATGTTCATCTCTTTTCTTATTGATTTCTAAGAACGCTTACACAATAAGGATATTAATCCTCCTCCACTAGGCCAGCATTTAGTAAATAGGGGAAATTCTCTTTCTGAGTGGAGGAGGACTCCTGTGGAATAAGGCCCCAGGTCTCATCCTATTTCTGTGTAAAGTTCTTCAGTGTGAAAGCTGGATTGTTACCCTAGGAAAACTAAAGGCATATCTGTAAGTGATACCGATATTGATCTTAAAATAAATAAATTAATTAACCCTACAATCTGAACTAGCTTGACATTTTCTGTCTTTCTGATCTATGAAAAATCTCAAGTTGTGAAATAGTGCCCAAGAATTTTCTAAAAGAACCTAGAGATTTGTTAGTGAAAAGTTTGGGGGGAGATCTGCCCTAGGCTTAGTATGACCCTAAGCCAAATAAATAAGTCCTTGACTTGCTTATAACCAGGTTGAAGAAATAACAGCTACATCTATTTAAAAAGCTTTCTTATGACCTTAGCTACACTTAGGTCAAGATAATGGTATTTTGAGTGACTAGATGTTTTATTTTGGATGCTCGATCAGTCTCCTTGTTTCTTTTACTATCTGTAAGATAACACATTCTTCTAGGTTGTTGAACTTTGACATCTCACCATCATCTGCTCTGCCCATCTTATTCCATAGCAGCACATATACAGAAAAGCCAAAGCAGACTCCTGAGTCCACAGTACAGGTGGAAGATTTATGCTGCAGAAATTCTGGGACTCTTTAAAAGGAAAAAATAAAATTTCAAAAAATCAAACCCCTTTCACTTGAATGAGAATTTCAGAATAAAAGAGGATGTCCCCCAGCATCCCCTGAATATCTCTAGGGTGGTGTCAAGTGAGTTCAAAATTCTTGAGCACATAGATTGTTTTCGAGCCCTTGTTTTCATTTCATCAGTAAATAGAATTTTAAAAACAACAATATCCTCCCATCAGTAGATTTGGCACAATGGACACTAGCACCCCATTCTTGTACATTCTTGTCAACATTTTCTGTCTGCATCCCCACCCCAAGCGGGGCCTGCTTCCCACTATATCCCCCCAACCCTTCTGTTAGCTGTAATGACCCTGCAAACACTAAATGGCATTTGAGTGCATTAAGCAGCAAACTCTCTGGTGACATAGCAATTATGGCTCTGAAATAGATTTGGTGCGTCACGGAAGATAAGGGTTTTGAAAGTTTCTGTTGTGATTATAGCCTGTAACTCCCACAAATAATAGGCTTCAAAATAAGAGGCTGCCAACGGAGCCTTTGTGGCTTTGTCTCAGTGATGGCACGTAAATTGCTATTAATGTCCCAAGTGTACTTGAATATGCCAGTCTTTGGGATGTGGAGTTGGCTCAGTGTCTCTCTTTACACGGCATGTCATTATTGGTCTGATAATCTGGGGTAATTGCTGTCTCTTGGATGGTCAGAAAAGTGTAAGGGATTTAGCTTCCTGTGTGATGGTAAATAGCCTCAAGATTTACCCCACGAAGGCAGGTTCACACATACTGGCTGTGTGTGTATTTCATGTGTAGCCACCATTCACCATTAAGATGTGTATACAATCTCTGTGTGCACCCTTAGTAAATAATAGCCTTGTCAACAAAGCCAAAGCAAAATCAAAGGTTATAAAAATGAAATGAAGAATTCAGGGCTGTATATGGTCAGCCAATCAGATAATTTATATTGAGAGTTTAAAAAAGAAAAAGAATACCCTTACTTGAGTTATCTAGGGTTAGCTTTATGAGGAAGCATAACTGCCTTGTCTTACGTAGCTACTCTTTTCTAGCATAAGTAGCATCTGTGTGTCTGTCTATATTCTTTAGGTACTATGAGTACATTCAAAATGTGTATCAGCTCTACGTGAATATAATAAATATAGAAATTATGCATGTTGTCGAATGCTGTTTGTTGATGTGTGGAAGTGTGTTTGTGTTTTGGTTTTTGCAGTTGTGAGGGTAGAGGTTATTTATTCAGATATAAATAGAATTCTCTGCACTAAGACACCTTTGTTTAGCTAAAATCAAGCTGAGCTTACTTTTCTTTGCCAGGAGATCAGGACAGCCTTTGGAAAATTAAATAAAATCAAACTTCAAGCTTTAGCCTCTTGTATGTTCATTTAGCCTAAGGACTCCTTAAGTCTGTAAGACATGAACATATTATGTTTAACTGTCCTATTTGTACTTTTAACAGAAACGGGAAAGCAACTCAATCCAAAACCTGGAAATGCACACTATCTCCTATACTGTGTGAGTTATGGAGAGGCTTAACTAAAACCACCTACTGTCTCAGATGCCTTATATGGCAGTATTAATCCTAAATCTTCACAACAGATTCATTAGAAAAGAATAAAGCTAAGAAGGAGCCAGAGTAGATCTTGATCTCAGAGTTGATGTATTACACAAGTGCACTTTAATAATGTGGCATTAGGATGTTGGCAAGAGGGCACACTATGATGACGCTACAGTTGATGGAATCTTCCAGTTGGTGACTGAGCACCCCTTAGCAGTTAGGGTGCATGCAAGATGAAATTCAAGGTAGTAACTTGTAACGAGGGAGTTTGTTTTCTTACCGTGTGAACATAGATCAGATATACCATCTTACTCTTAGGTCTTAGACCAGAACTCTGCCTTGCCAGTGTAAGTTAAGCCATATTCACTGGCAAAATGGTGCCACACATGGTAGAGCCTCAGAAGCATAGCCCTGGAGGAGCAGAGCTTGTCTTGTTCAAAACCAAATTTGGTGAGGTAGATTGTTGCTGAGTAGCAGGAGAGACTAGAATCCCTGGACTCTTCTGAGGCCAGTCTTGTGGTTCATATGTTCTAGCATCTTAATAAACAACACAGGGATTCCCAAAGGTAAACTGAAGAGCACGAGTCAGCTGCCTTTAGCTGTGAGCATCCCAAGTAGCTGTGCTCTGCATGTGGAACCCACACATTGTCCCACAGCCCCAGCTTTTGAAAATTGAAATGTGCAAAAAGCGGTAGCAGGCGGTGGATACTAAGTCTGGCAAATCCTGGGTTCTGAGATCTAGTTTTCTCTCCTGAGAAGTAGGACTAAGAGTTCACACTAGATTTATGTCCCATTATATATTTGTGATCCAGAGCAAGAGATGTACCTATAACAATTCCTTATAGCTGTGCAGTTATGCTGGGCACCTGCAGCCAAGCCATCCAGTACTCACAGGAATGAGACACCAAGGGAAGGCTTCAAAGTTGTCATTTCTCCATCCATTCAACCAAGTGCTTAATTGAGCAGCTGCTGTGTCAAACATGAGCCTAGTCCTATAATGGATTGTTGTTGAACGATTTACCATCTCATTGAGGATACATATCAAAGCCCTTCATGTAGCCTGCAAGTCTAGGCACGGCTAAGTCCTCTCCTCTCCGGTCCTATCTTGCTTCACTCACCACTGTGCTCCTCTGTTCCATTTTCTCTGGCCTTCTTTGAATCCCTTGGAGACTCTGGAAAGGCTTCTCTTTGCCCCACTCTTGACTTGTCTGTTTTCTGTTTACCTTCAGGCTGATTTTCCATAAGCCCAAGTGAGGTCCCTCTTTTGTACTGTCTCCTAGCGCTTATTACCATCTAGAATCTATATACATTATTTTGATAATATAGCAAATGTCTATTTCCTGCAAAACAGTAAACTCCTTGAGAGCAGAAACGAGTGTTTTTTAGCTTATTTTATCAACCACTGTATACCCAGTATGTAGCACAAGTGGCCACTGAGTACGTATTTTAGTAATTAAAAACTAAGTGATTACAGCCAAAAACATATGGTGTGCACTTAGAGATTTTAAATGATTAATAAAAGTTGCACGTAGTTTTAAATGTCAAAATGAAGGATCAGTAAGTCAGTGATATTAGAGGCTAGAGGCGTGGGTGATGTATGCCTTGAAGAAACCTGCAAAAAGGAGCTGACTCTCAAGCTGGGCCTTGAAAGATAACATGGATTTGTAGAGACCAGAGGAGATAGACAGGCAAAGGCAAAAAATCCCCTCTCTTGACTTCTCTGTACAGTAAAGGAAGAATTCTCACTTTGACAATGAAAAATTATTTCTTTGTGGCAGCGTAAACTACAGAAGTCTTTGCAGCAAGGATTTCTATTCTCCACCAGGAATGGCTGATTGCACTGCTAATCTTTCTGAACATAGAAACCTATAAACAAGATCTCAGGGTTCAAGAGGCTTGATGGGAGCCAGACGAGAGGTGTGTGGTGGTGTGGCATTGATGTAAAGCCACCAGGGGCTGACCTAGTGGCAGATGGCAATTAGAGAGGATACTCTAGCAGTCAAAGGACCATGGAAACAGGAATCCTAGAGCCAGCAGCATGAGGAAATCCAAGCAGAGGATTGACTTCTGGGAAGTACGATGGCAGGTAGTAGTTGGTGAGCTGAGGTTCCAGAGCAGCATTCCAATAACAAGAACAAGTCACTTTCTCCGTCTTTAAGGAACTGTAATAAATAGCAGAAAATTAAGCAAAGCTAGGCATAAGCTTGGTAGAGATGGTCTCAACCACAAGAAAGAAGTTCCTGTATGAACATACTGATGCAAAATGTCCAAGTAAGTCAAGTGGCAAAATTGATTCTGAGTTACCTATGATACCAAACTAGGCCAGAATAAAATTTCTTCTGTCTGAGAGCACATGTTATTCCCAGGTAGGGTTACCAGATTTATCAAATGGAAACACTGCACGGGATATACTTACAAAATTACAATGTAACAGGGCATCCCATATTTTATCCGGCAGTGTCATTCCTAGATCCTAAGAGGGAAGCTGAATCTGAATATGGGTCACACCAGAGAGAGAAAAGACAGGGGCTCAAGGATGCAACAGGCCATTAGGAGACAATGTCTGTTTTGCATTTTTCAATTCCCACTGTGCTCAGGGTGGTAACTGGGATACAGACTCAGTGTGGGTTGTCTCCCTTCTCCTTGTGCCTTTCTGGAGAACACTCCTTGTTAGGACGGTGTGCTAAGCTGTGGTACTGCAACAGTCAGGTTCCAGTGTCTTTCTCAATTGCTTTCTCTAAACGCAAAACAAAATAGTATAAATATTAATTATCATCGCTTGTTTGGGATAAGCTCTGAAGCACCAAATCTCCCTGATGCCAATTTAGTAAGAGAAACGTTCACCGCCTGAATATTAAAGTTACCCAGAAACTTGACGGTGCTTCTGCTCTGTCTTTTGAATATTTGTACACAGCTATTTACATATAGTTGGACTGAATTATGGAGGTCAGGGATCTGATGCCACATGTCTCTCCATGCTCATGTTGGGGGATGGATGTCACAGTGCCACTAAGTGTTTCTTTACTTCATCCTATGCCTCTCCAGGAAACATTTATCAAATCGGTGCTGTGTCAGGCACTGTGGTGGGCACTTTGGAGTAAAAGATAAATCCCACAGCCTTGCTTTTATGGTCGGGTAGGTGAAACCGACATGTGAAGGAAAACACGCAATACAGCAGCACATGTGCTGTGATAGAGGCACATACATAGAACTGGGGGCCTGCAGGAGGAAGAAACAAAAAATATGGCCAGGGGACAGATGGATGTGCAAAGATATTCAAATTCAGTCTTACAAAGCAGCCAAGGTGTGAGTGCGATGTGATTGGAGGAGTGAGGGCGCGGCATTCAAGGGGAAAGAAGCAGATGTGAGATGGCTGCTCTGTCGTGGGAAATTCATGGGAATGTAAATACTTGTGTTGATATGGGAAGTAAGCAAGATCAAGGCTGTTGCGGACCTGCTGAGGACATTGAACCTCATCTTGAGGCCAATGAGTAGCCTTTGAAGGTTTCAACAGGGAGATGACATGCACAGAATGACACTTTTGAAAGATAGCTCTGGTGGTAGCTAGAGATAGGACTGGAGGAATGCCCAGACCGGACCTGGATCTGTTTTCCACTGTAAAATTCCCCAGGAAATTTTGAATCTTTTAACATCCCTGTGGGGGCTTTCCAATAGCATCTTTTCAAAGTGCTCTCTGTGTAATCTTGGGAAAGTGTTAAGCATATCAGGAAGACATATTTCTTCTAGCTTGATAGAAGAATGATGAATCTAGGATGTGACCTCTACTATGTGAGCTGATGTCTCCCTGATATATAGTGGCGCTGTGTGTGTTTGCATAGGGAGGGAAAAAGGATGCATCCGTGTCTCTTTGTTTTTCTTCCTGGCCGGCCCCAACAGTGACTGGGTGATTGAGGGGCTGGAGCACGTACAGCTCCTCACCCACGCTGAAGGCATCTCTAGTAATGGCATCTGGCCCATATGCAGATCTAGCTCCACTCTGTGCTGACATCAGCCGGTTTGTGGCACCTCGGCGTATTTCTGGGTTGCAAATGAGAGTTTCTTAGTGCCAGGCTTGCTTGGGCTGTCACATCAGGTGATGAATTCTCTGCATCAACGGTGTGCTGCTAAGGTAAGCGCAGAGGAAGAGTGGGAAAAAGAGGAGATGGGGCGGGTGGTTCTCAGCCCAGCAGCCACTGCTCTGGGCTAAAAGCAGTACTGGATCCACAACAGGGAGGGAGAGGCAACTACCTGTGGCCCCCATTCTGGTTCAAGGAGAGTGGTAGAGAAAAGGCAGGGTTTGGGTTGCAATTCTGTGTCACGTGTCCTGTCAGGAGAAACCACGTGGGTTTTCTCATGTGCCATTGCTCCATCCTTGGCTCAATAGCTAGCTCCCTCTGCCTCCTCAGACAGGCATGTTTTAGATGAAGTTCTAGCAAAATTTGATGTATAGCAAATTATGTGCCAAATTCTTTAGGGTAGACCATAGAGTAAATAGTCATTTTTATTCCTGAAGTACTTTGTTTCCAAATATCTTTGTGTTTTGGAAATCCAGATTTTCTTATCTTGAGAACCTACTGTACTTTGTCCTAGTTTTATATTCTATGAGCTTCTCTCCCAGTGAGCTCCAGGTTGAGCCTGCTCTGCTGGCTTAGGCTTCATCTGGTAGAATGAAAAGTTATACATTGGGTCACACTTCCCAGGTGTTGCATCACAGGCCACAGAATTACCTATATAAAACTGAGTGCAAATGTAGACACTCTTCCATTGAAACGTTTTTAGCAATTAAAAGGGTACCTTTGGTTTTGCAGATTTTACCTCCCAACCTGTGACCCCTCAGTATGGTTTATGACATTAGCATTTCCAAGAGTGTGTTCATTACAAAGAATTGTTTGCATCAGAATGTAGAGAGGGAAGCTGAGGTGCAGAAAAAAATAAAAATAAAAGTCTTTTTTTCCACCCCCCAACCCCCGCACAGTTGTTAATGAAAGCATCCTCTCCTCTTACTGTGCCCAGAGATAAATAAACACACAAAGGCGGAGTTTCCTACTTAATATTCACCCACAGTCGAGGAAGAGGGAAGGAATTGCTCCCCAGGGTTAACGTGGCAGTAAGCGAGGTCAGCTGTTTCCCAAGACGGTGCAGCCTCTGAACGTCTTACATTAAGGCTAGAATGATACAGCTGAAACAGCCGAAGTGATTTACAGGAAACCCGGTTAAGTTGAGTTTGCTCGCAGTTTCTATCTTATGATGGTTTTAGCAGTAACAGCAGCAAATAATATAGCATCCTATAAAGCACCTCTAGAGAAAAGAATTCTTCCACGTTCCCCAGCATGACATGCTTCTTCTAAAAAGTATTTGTGTTTCTCTAATTTAAACCCTATAGGCTATAATGTCCTAAATTTGGTGAGAAGTGGGAGGTCATAGCTGGCATATCCTGGAACAGGGTGGTCAGCAGTCTCATTTTGCCCAGGCCATAGAGGTCTACTGGGATCTGAGACTTTAGATACTAACATGGGAAAGTCCTGGGCAAACTGGGATGGATAGTCACCAAATCTGAGGGTGTGTGTGTGTGTGTGTGTGTGTGTGTGTGTGTGTCTGTGTGTCTGTGTGAATGTTTATGGTTGGAGGGAGAGTGGAAAAAAGGGGAATGAAAGAGGGTTTTTTAAATGTATTTCTTTTAGCTAGAAGGTTTTATATATTCTTCACTAGGTCAAATAGAATAATATAATGCTGGTTTTGATATTAGCTTAAAATAATTCCTCTTTCTACCATCTGTGGGTTCTCTGTACTCCCTGACATCTTACACACTGGTCTGAGAAAACAGAACTTTTAAAGAAAAGAGATCAAATTTTACTGTTTGATTTATTTCAGGTCTGGGATGACTCAAGAAGTCTCCCAGAACCTTCTGGGCAATATAGAACGTCTTGTCAAGTCCTTGTTAATGAAACACCACAGAACTCATTTTCTTTACTAATGGCTTCATTTTTTGCGCCACTTATTGTTATCTTAATGGAATTATGGCATGGCTAAATGACAGTTAAGAGTGGTGATTTCTGAGCAATGTAATAGAACTCCATTGTTCCATGTTCTATGACATGTATGCTCACTGCTTTCATAAAGCTTCCTTATCTGCTTCTTTTATACCAGGTTGATTGTAAGATACATGCCTTTTTTCTTTTTTTACCAGAATTTTACTCTACTTCATGACATTGTACTTGAAAACTTCTGTCATGTTTTCTTAAATTTCTGTACTGCTGCATCATTTTTATTCCTGAAACACTTTGTTTCCAGATATCTTTGTGCTTTGGAAATCCAGATTTTCTTATCTCGGGAACCTGCTGCATTCCCCAGTGTGACATGCTTCTTCTAAAAAGTAGAACCCCTACCTTCTGCCCCCACAGATACACTCCTACCTGCCTGTCTGTCTATCTGTCTGTCTGTCTACCTACCTACCTACCTACCTATCTACCTGTCTATCTACTTATCTATCTATCTAAATATCTATCTGGTAAACATTCACATATAAAAATGAGTAGGAGAAACAGATACCAAAGTAATTATATGTGTAATCAAAGCTGAATAATTTTCTCCAAGTAGTAGGATTATGGGTGCATGTTGTATATTTTGTTTTTTATGCTTTCTTATTTCCCAAATATTATAGAGTAAGTATATCTTATTTTATTTTTAAAAATGACATTAAAGGATCTTCTTTGGGAAAAATAAACATAACCGCCACTCTTAGCCTAAAATGGCACCAGAACCTATATTCTTGGTTGGGACGGGAGCTACAGTATTATCATCCCCGTGACAGACTTGCATTAGGAATCTGAATTAATTCTGCTCTTGATTCTGGTTATACTACAGAGTCTTTGCCTCCAAAAGTTGGAAAAGCTTTCTGTTATGAAAGAAAGAATTCTTTTCCTCCTTATTGTTCTCTGTCTAATCTCTTTATCACGAACAGCAGGGGAAATGTCCTCCAACAGAGGAAAGGAGCGAGAGGAGAGACTTGACTGGATTAGGAGATGGGAGATTGGAACTTGAGAGCAGTTATTCGCTGACCCCCGATTGGGGAGCACTGTTCTTGGCATTGCTCAGGATGCCCTCTTAGTATCCAGAACTGCTTCTCAGTGAGGTGTGAACAAAACCTACCATGATGCTGAAGTAACTGGTGGGAGCTGCTTTGAATTTAAAGCCTGGCTTTCTGGGAAAATTGGAGCATCATATGGGTGAACCAATGATAAAGAAAGCCAAGTGGATGAAAAGCGCAGAGAAAATGGAGCCTGATTCAAAGGTCTCGAGGCCTGTGTTCTCAGTCATGAACCAGGACACCTGCTTTTCTCTTGCACCTCTGCTGTCTTATGAATAAAATGGGAACGGACATTTCTAGCACCTATCAAGTGCCAGGCACTCTCCAGGTGCCGTGGAGTATGCAAGAGTTGAAGTGGTGGTCCCTCCCAAACAGCAACAGTAATACCTGCCCCATCTCCCCCAGATTTTTCAGAGAATGAGAGGATAGTACAATAGAAATCATTTTACCAGAGATGTCACAGACCTGATATGTTCAACATGAACTCCAAAGGAACCCAGTAATTGAAGGGGGGAAAGGCATTTTAGCACACTTATATTTCAGTGCTTTAAAACATATAAGCAATCATGAATTATGCATTACGAATTAACCACTATAGCATAGCATTCTTCAACTATTTTAGTGCTGGAATTTTTTTGAAAGGGGTGGTTACTAAACAGATTTTTTTTAGAACGGTTTTAACAGCTTTATTGTTGGGATGCTCCTGGATCTAGAGTCTTATAAAAATGATCTCCAAATATAGATCAAGCCTATACCTTCTCATCTCACCACCTCTCTGGATATATTCACACTGATCAGTCCTTATGGCCTTGGCACCATTGTTGTATCTGTTATAGTCACCTGAATTACCCTCTGTACTTTTCAAAATTCACCTCAAAGAGTGCTCCCTCTATGAAGTATTTCCTGATGTTGCAACAAAAATGTGATATTGTTTTCATTTGAAACTTCATAACAATGGGACTCTACCATTTATTAGGTTCTGCCTTGATTTATAGTTCATTCGTGGGCTTATCTCCCTCCTTGAGGACATGAACTACATCTCACTCACCATTATATACCCATGAGCATCTAGTGTAGAACCTTGTGTAGAATAGGTAGCTGGAATCCCATAAGTATATGGGACATCCAGAGCCAGAAAGAATCCTAGAAAGCATTTGAGCCAACCTTCTTATTTTTCAAAAAGGAAGACTAAGGTCAAATAGGTGAAGGTGCTTTACCATCAACATTAGCTAGTTGTTGCCAGAGTCAGAACCAAAACCTTGAGTCTCTTGATCTGCAGGACAGCTGTCATTTCACTGCTGGCTGGGACTTAATTACAGAGTCTTTGAGAAGTATAAACACATCATACTAGTGGGAGGTATTAACATCGTATCCAGAGGCTCACTGGGAGAACCCAAACTTATTTGAGGGTGGGGGGGAATATTATCACTCACAGTAATAGTTGCCCATTTGATGAGTGTCTCTATGTGTCAGGCACTGTGGTAGGTCCTTTACACAAGTTGCCTCATTGTCATTGTCTGCTGAAAACAGCCACCCAATCTCAGAGGACTGACTTCTCTCCCTTTTTCCCTTCTAGGCTAATGGAGGTTGGCAGGATGCTACTACCCCTTCATCAGTGACCTCCCCTACAGAAGGCCCTGGCAGTGTTCACTCTGATACCTCCAACTGATCTCCCAGCAATCGCATCCCGGCTGACCCTGTGCCCCAGTTGGGGCAGGGGCAGGAGGGAGGGTTTCTCTCCCAACGCTGAAGCGGTCAGACTGGAGGTCGAAGCAATCAGCAAACACAATAAGAGTCTCCTTCTCTTCTCTTCTTTGGGATGCTATTTCAGCCAATCTGGACACTTCTTTATACTCTCTTCCCTTTTTTTTTTTTCTGGGTAGAAGCCACCCTTCCCTGCCTCCAGCTGTCAGCCTGGTTTTCGTCATCTTCCCTACCCCTGTGCCTCTGTCCTAGACTCCCGGGGTCCCCGTCCTCTCTCATATCACTGAAGGATATTTTCAACAATTAGATGAATTTAAAGAGGAAAAAAATTACAAAGAAAATAATAAAAGTGTTTGTACGTTTTCATGCTGGTGGTTTGAGGAGCCAAATTTACCTCACTCGGATCCCTGACTCCCTATGTTAACAGGCAGTCCTTCTCTGTTTCTCTTATTACTCTCACTACCTCTTAGCAGGAATACGCCACATTGCCCTACTCATTCCAGGCCTCCCTGCTTCCTCTTGCTTTTCCTCCCTGGGGACAGTACTGATTGGAACACTTTCCTCCTCTTCCTTCCCAGTCCCAGCTATTCACTGGGGACTGTCATAGCTGGGATTCTAAAGGTGCCACGTTTTTCATTTTCATCTCCGCTAGGTTGGTTCCCAGGCAGGAAGTCAGGCAGCAGGGAAGGACACGGGAATAGCAGGTGGAGAATTCCTACAGTCTTTCTTATCCTGCTATCAACAGCTCTCAGTTTCAGAGGCACAGTCTTTGGAGACCATTTAACACTCAGAAAGCAATATTTAGAACCTACTGCAAAACTGGGCCTGAGTTAGGCATGGTGATGAATGCATCAGTAAGGAGTAGAAAGTTCTTATCTTGAAACCCTTCAACCTCAACTATGCCTTCATAGACACATACGTTCATGCACATGTAGGCACATGCACCATCTCACATCTTCACTTTCCCAAGATGCCATATACAGTTACCTACATTAATAACCGTAGCACTATACTTTATGAGCCCAAGAGAGGGAATTAGTGACTCTAAGTGAAGGTCACTGACAGAGAGAAGCAGTATGTGTCTGTGGCTTCCAGGACCTGCAGGCCCACTAGCGTGCACTTACCAGAATGGCATACACAGGACCTGATCTTGAGGAAGACCAGGTTTCCAGTGTAAACTACTCTTGTTCCCACCCTCTGGAGCACTCAGGGAGCCACATACAGTACTTACAATGTCTTTAATGGACTTGGTTCTGTTTCGTTTTTTGTTTTATATTAGGCGCACTGTATTAATTTTCCAAAATGTTATACCACACTATGTTCTTGGTCCTGACCTATTGCTCTGGAGGAAAGAGTTGTATAAGAACGTGGCTCATGTGAACTTTTGCTAGCTTCATTTGAGGACCTGAGAATCATGGGGAAAGGGAAGATAATGTTTTCAATGAAATCATCACAGTGAGTTTTATTCCCTGGGAACACAGCATGTACTAAAAATACATGAGATAATAGCAAGTACATGAAAGCTATTCTCAAAAGTACCCTGAGCTCACCATCTTCATAGCCAACCCTACCAGCTATAAAGATATAAAGATGGCAGCTGTATCACTTGATTAAGTGGGAGGTGGTCAAATCTTTTGGTGCCTCATTTTCTTCATCTGTGAGATGGGAACTGTTATGCCTGGCTTACTAAAAGGCTTGTGAGAGACTGAAGAAGTTGATTTTATTCATATTCAATCTGTAAATGTGAAGTCAGGGGAAGTAATGTCCCTGTAATAAGTGGGTTCATGCCATCTAGGGACAATAAATGGTTTTCTTGTTGTAACTTCTGGTTAATATCAGTAACTTGACGTCATCACCACGATGACAAAGAGAAGAGTTTTTGTTGATCTTCTTGGTTTTGGTCTGTCTGGTTTCTTAGGATAAAGAAAAACTTTCAAACTAGAAAAATAGGCCCTGGTTCACTTAGTGTGCACTTGAACCCAATAGGTTGCCTCGTACATACTTGGTCCCTGTCACATTGGCTGCTTGGGAGGCTTCCGGGGAGAAGTATGAGACCCTGAGGGGTGAGAATGGGCAGCTAACAAGGACATGGAAATTCTGCATGGCACTACAGTCATGAATAGAAAACACTCTCTGTGTGCTCAGGGGAGCAGGGGCTGCCTCTGAAGAAACTTGAGGGAATGTGTATTTGAAGGAAATGCAAAAACTAAATATTTAGCAAAATGAGATTATGCCTTGATGACTAAAAGGTGCTAGAAAGGATGTGTCTACTCACTTCTGCCCTAATCAGAACAGATGCCTAGAAGGAGCATTTTTGTGACAACCTCATAGTGATTAGAATCAGTGGACAACTCCATCTTAGTGGCAGGAATATAATGAAAGTACCCACACAAGAACATGGTTGAATCACATTTGCTTGACTTAGGGCAAAGTATGAAAGAGAGACGAAAGGGTTCTCTTGGAAACACGAAGAGTGACTCCAGATGTGGCTTGAAGTGATTACCGTGTTAATGCAAAATATCAGAGCAGTGCTACATTTGCACAGGCAGTTTCTCTCCGGGCAGTAGTTTGCACTGATGATCACCTTTCAGAGCATTTTCCCCAACCAGCACTTCACTTAGTCTTCTCTACACCCAGCACCTCCCCCTGGCACCCCCTGCAAGCCCACTATCACTTCCGACATCCATCGTGGCATCCGTGAGATCTGTCCACATTAGGCGAAGCAGGAGAGCACTGAGAGCAGCAGGATGGGTTTGGAAAGAGCATGCCTCTGGAAACACAGCTTCCTGGGAATTTACATTAGGCCAGTACTACAGATACCAAGATGCACCCCAGGATTTCTTCATTTTCTAATAGATGTGGGAGTGCTCCATTTTCCCCGACAGCGAATTTCCCCTGAGAAATGATACTAGACCCTGGGTTTGCCCACCTTGTAACTCTTCATTATCTCCTCCTTTTCATCCCTAATTCCTCCTCTCCCTGGCGTGGAATTGACGCCCATGCAGTACATTTGCCGAGTGGCACCTTCTTTCAATTTATGTTTTATTTTGCTATGGTGGTGGTTCTTTATTTGCTGGTTGCCTTTTCTCACACATCTTTCTCTCTCTCTCTCTCCTTCCTTCTGCTTTTGTTTTCTGCCCAGAAAACCTGACTTCGATACCAAAAAAGATGAAACTACAGAAACTCAAATTTAAAAAAACTTTAAAAAAAAACAAAAAAATACTCAACGATTCTTTCAGCTTTATTAACATTTTCCATTGTTTCTTGCGACTTGTGTCTCGTTCTTTGTAGTATTGATGATGAACAATGAATGTTCTTGTATACCTTCAGATAAAGAAAAAAAACCAAAAAAGCGGTCCTGACATTTAATAGTGTTTTATAATCAAACAATTTTAAAAATGAGCCTCATAGCACGCGCAAAACAGGATGGGACATCTTCCCGTTCTTCCTTTCTGTGACAACTGCGGCATCATTCCTCCCGGCATTAGTCCTTTATAACACCCAAACCTGACCCCGTACCCATTCATCATTTCCTCCATGTTTTCTTTTATTTTCTTGGCATTTGTGAATTAGTCTCAACGAACTGCGCTCAGAAAAGTGTCGAGTTGTGCAGGCATCGCAATTCTGTTTCACAATGTTTAAAAGTGGCAGTAACCTCCATTTTGTAAACTATAAAAAAAAAAAAAAGGTTGGAATACGTGAGCATAATAGGTACAACCTAAGCAGCCAGATTATTATGTTTATTAACTTGTGAGACCCGCAGAAGTAAATTCTTTTCCTTTTCCTTTATTCTTGGCTCTTAAAAAGTCACAAAAAAAAAAAATGTTTTGTGTTATTTTGGTTTGTTTATTGGTGGGGGGGGCTTTTTTAATTGTCAGGATTATGATCTTGCTGTTTTTCTTCAATATGTATACAAGGTGATGTGAAAAGGTGACATGGCAGAGTAGTAAGAACAAGTAGGCTTGTTCTTCTGCTTTGCTTCACGATTCAGTTAATGCCAAAAGCAAAGATCAAGCCCGTGTTGATGTCTCGTTGCTCACCTGCATTTCCAGAGAGTGTGGCACTCCTGCGGTCCCTGAGAAAAATAAAATCAGGGACATGCTTCTCCTTTTAGCCTTTTAAAAATTCAAAAAATGTAATCCAAGGGAACTTTTGTGCTATCAGGAAAGGTTTTGCCATTTTGATTCTGATTGTCACAGCCAAGTACTTTGTTTTCTTTCTCCCTAATTAACTACATTCCATGAGGCCTCTTCCAACTACAGAGGCCTTTTCTTCCAGAAGAGTCCTGCAGGAGATGCTGGTATGATGGGCACCATTGGCTAAGTAAACTAGATGCAGGAAGCAGTCTTTGGGGCCAGTCTGCCAGCTGAGTCCTGCTTTTGGATGAAGAGTTGATGAGATACTGGGCCAGGCTCAATGCTGTAGTTTTAATGCTAAGAGATTACGTTTACTTCACAGAGTACACCTCTTAGTAACCTCTGACTTAGGCAGCTGCTTAAAGCAAATTGCAAAACTGGCTTGATTTGGTATGTTTTTATTAGAGGAAAAAAGAGAGCCATATTATCTGGAAAAAACTTCATTTTAAATATCCATTATTCAACAAATTACGTTCAGAAAGTGGTCAGAACTTCAGCAAGAAAAGTGAAGTAATAATGCAGAATTGTGGAGCAACACTTCAGGAAATATTTCTACCCAAGCGCTTGTACTTTTGAAGTCATAACAAAATAATGATGAGCTTTTCACATCACCTTTATGGTTTCAATCCCTAGCTCAAAGCTTTCTGGAATCTTTTATTTTTTGTAAACTTTTTTTTTCTTTTGTTAAAATAAATAAAACATTCAATGTTTTTCTCCTTTTCTCTCTTATTCTTTTCTTTGGCATTTTCATTTTGAAATGCTTTCCTTTGGTTGTTGGTTTTATTCTCCCCCTGCCCCTCCCCTTTTCTTATTATTCAGAGTATAAACCTGCAAAGCTCTGCTCTGTTTTGGTTTTGAAAGTTTAAGCTTTTCTGCTTCTGTGAGAGCACAGGCTTCTGTCCCTTTTGATTCCAACTGAACTTTTGTGTTCTCTAATGATACTAACACGGTGTAGGTTTTACAGTCTCCTAATTTGTACTGGTAATGCATATTCCAAATAAATAGTTTCTTTTGTTGCANAAAAAAAAAAACAAAAACAAAAAACTTGTATTTTGTGCACATTTCTTTTCTTACATGCTGGCAACTTCTCTTTCCCCAAACTAGGCCTGCATTAGTGTAGATGATGGTCTAAACTGTTGCCCTAATCACTGAAATGTCTACATGCCATGGTGGTGGGGCAGAGACCTCATGGGCCACCTTCACTCAGGAGATCAGAAGGAAGGAAGAAAGGATCATTTGTGGGTAAACAATAGCTGTATTACAGAGGGACAGAGCACCCCATCTTGTCTGCTTGCAACTGGCAGCCATCCACCAAGCACCAGTTCAAAGAAATTCCAGGAGTATTTTCCATAATAAATTCTAAGTTCCTAAGTCATGGCTGTTTGCCCAGTGATTCTCCTTTTCTTCTCTTTGTCTGCTGTAATCTGGTCATAAGGAAAATTGTGGTTCCCAAGAGATCTTTCAGGGGAAGGAATCTAGGTTACAACTAATACCCAGTTGTAGGCTCTCAAGAGTGTGATAGATGTTACTCCCAACAGATGTGCATCTCTACCATCTGTTATGCCTACCATCCCAAAGAAGCATCTCTTCCAATAGTCTGCACTCATATTGAACCCCTGACCTTTGAGGTTTTGATGTGTTACAGAATGTGGTGTCCCCAGTGTTCTAGCTGGAACACCAGGCCTCTGCACCTAAGTCTGTGCCCAAGTCTTTAACACCATCTTCCCATCCATAGAGTGGGATGGAACTCCTTGTCTGGCTTTTGACATGTTACTCTAGGGCCATCACATGCATTACATTCTCATTTTCATGCTGTAGCTCTCCTATGAGGCTCTGTCCAGATCCTGTATGAGATGAGTATGTGTTGAAAGTTGAGGTAACAATCACTTATCCCCCCCCCACCATCACAATTCTAAACGATAGAAACAAGATCAAAGCATCCCCAGCCTGTGGGAATCAAATTATCATTTTTATTAATGGACAAGCTAAGTGCCTACTGGCCTCCAAAGTTTACAGCTATCTGCTGATGTTGAGTTGGTGAGTGTCACCAGAAGCCAAAATGGAGGACTCGTGTTCTCTCTTCAAATCTAAACATTGGAATATACTTACGGGAGCAAGCAGGCTCCGATTACTTCCTTTTCCAATTGCATGGAAAATTAGGGTCTAACTCACCCACCTAGTGTATTACTTAGAGTGGTACTAAATAGATACAACAAATAGACCAAAAATGTATACTGCCTCAAATGCAATACAAGCTATTTCTCACTTATGGTATAGCCCAAGGCAAATGTCCCTGGTGATTTCCTCTCCTTGAAGTAATTCGGGGATCTAGCTGCTTCTACTTTGTGGCTCATCCGTCCTCCAAGAATCTATAGCTTTTCACATGTAGCCCACAGAAGGGAAAGGGTGTGAAGAAGGCCCACCCACTTCTTGAAAGCCTTGACCAAGACTTCCCTTCCATTCATATTCCTAAATGCAAGGGTTAGGGGTAGGCGTGGGGATTAGAAAAGTAGTCCCTGGCTAGGCTGCCACTTCTTGGGAATAATTGCACATAGTAACTTTGTAGACAGCTGACCATCTCCATCACACCTAGTGATGGGATAAGGAAGAGCAAAAGACAAGCCCATATATAGCTGTTTCATTGATTAGACACACTTTCAGTAGAGACATTTCCATGTCAGCATTCCACACTTGGCTTGATTACTTTTCACAAAGAAGATCAAGAGAGGGATTTAACAGGGGCCAGAGATGTGCAATCCAATATTGCCCGCTCAAAGTAGAGGAAGCAAAAGTCTCCATCTCTATGGAAATGTAAGAATGCGAGATAAACAATCCCTTTTTTCCAACATTCTCCAAATGTTGTTTTCTAGCTTGCCTTAGCACCAAGCCTATGGTCATTAGGAAGGGATAGCTGCAGTATGTTAGGGCCACCTTGTTCCCATCTTCGGGTCACACTGATATGTTTACTGCTAGCTGGAAGAATCAACTCTGGCAGCCAGCAGTCATCTTAGAGAGTATGGTAAAGTGTGGGCCTAACCCCTTAAAATCACAAAATCTCATATGCTCACCCCTTCTCCCAAACCATAGATTTGTACATGGCTGTCCTTATAGACTAGACTTCCACCAAATCCCCATTTTATTTATTTATTTTTATTTATTTTATTTTTTTTTTTGAGACAGAGTCTCATGTGATCTCTGCTCACTGCAACCTCCGCCTCCCGGGTTCAAGCGATTCTCCTGCCTCAGCCTCCCAAGTAGCTGGGATTACAGGCATGCACCACCATGCCCAACTAATTTTTGTAATTATAGTAGAGAGGAGGTCTCACCATGTTGGCCAGGCTGGTCTCGAACTCCTGGCCTCAAGTGATCCTTCTGCCTTGGTCTCCCAAAGTACTGGGATTATACGCATGAGCCACCACGCCTAGCCAAATCCCCATTTTAAAAAGAGACATGACTGGTCCAAGTGCAGTAGTGTTTGCAAGTAATTGATTACAACCAGTTACAGATTCTTTTATTCCTTCTCCACTCCCACTACTTACTTTGATAAGACTTTTAAATTAAAAAAAAAATTTTTTTTAAAACATGCAACCAAATGTCAATTTTACTGACCACCATTTCATATGCAGAATATAGCCTTCCTTCTAGAAACACCCAGTGTGGAGAGAGGCACAAGAACCTAGTCTTATAAAACATGCAGTGGGTGAGTTCAAGGAGGTTGTTTTAATCTGGATCCCTGAATCAGGAATGATGCTTTGCTTTGGGGAGTTCCCTCTCGTTCCTGCATAAAAGCTACTATAGTGTACAAAGAAGTAAGTGGTTTTGCTGACCACCGAGGCCAGTGTGATTCAACCTATGGCTTCCAGCCTTAGGCAGACTTCTGAGGTCACCTTGGGCATTGTAGAGGTGAGGTAAGGAAGGTTGTAAAGGATTATAGCAGTGGCATTGCCCAGGGCCACATTTGTTGGAGAATCATTGTCCTTGTGTATCCTCCCAGGACCCATGCAAAAGACAATGCAGCTCTTATTTCTGGATGCTTCTGGATAGATCAGAGTGGTACATTCATTCGTATCCAGGTTTTTCTGTACCCTCAGCCAAAATTCACTCTCTCCCACAATGCCCAGCCACGCGACATAGCTCACCAGAGTTAACATGCACTTTGTGATAGCATAAAAGGCCCCAAGTGATCGCATACATTTGAATACAAATCTCTCATTCTAATATTCAGACAGAAGTTGAAGTTCAAAACAAAATACTCCTCTCTCTCGCTCTCTCATTTTTTTTTTTTTTTTTTTTTAAACATGGTCTTGCTGTTTCATCAGGCTGGAGTGAGGTGGCACGAACATGACTCATTTCAGTCTCGACCTCCCTGAGTTCAAATGATTCTCCCACCTCAGCTACCCAGGTAGCTGAGACTTCAGGCATGCACCATCACACCCGGATGTTTGTATTTTCTGTAGAGATGAGGTCTTTCCATTTTGCTCAAGCTGGTCTCGAACTCCTGGGCTCAAGCAATCTGCCTACATTGGCCTCCCAAAGTGCTAGGATTACAGGCATGAGCCACCATGCCTGGCTTCCTCTCTTTTAAATTAAAATTCAAAGAAATATTAGTCTACAGCTCCACAGTCTCCAATTTCCTCCTAGTGTGCTCATTCCCAGCCAGTACACCCTCACTCCGTTGCCAGAAGTAAAGTTGAAGGCCTTCCTTCTATAACAGCAGCGGGCCTCTTCTACTGAAATGAGGATAACCATTCTGCCCCCTCCAAAGTTCAATTAATCCAACCTTGAATCTTTCTAGTATCCCTTTTTTTTTTTTTTTCTAGAAAGTCACTTAGTAGGCATTTGAACCATATCCCAGTGTTGGCCTGACCCACAGAATTTAGAAAACACAGCAAAGCTCAGACTCCTACAGCACAGTTAGGTTTCCAGAGCCCAGAGCATAGAACATGACTGGTGGTAATGAATGACCATAGAAGAGATTTGAAAACTTGGTGAGGAAGCAGGAAAGACAGAGAGCACGAGAAAATCAAAATACAATTTTATTTCAGTTTTACAATGCCAGTTGAGTACTATCAAATGTAATGTTGAAAAACAGCCAACAACAAGAGGTTAATTTTGCACTCTGCTTCCTACATCCTGAGGGAAACAATCCAATCTATGCATTCTGCCTCCTTTCTCTGAGAATGACCTTTGAAATATTCATGTCTTTGTGAAAAATTCAAAAATGTAAAATGGGTCCTCTCCAGTCCACAGGCTCACTTGAGGCTCCTGCCTCCCCCTTGGTATTCGTATACATATTTAAGATTTATCTCAATTTCCATTTCCCTTTAAACCCTGCATCCCTAATCCCAGATATGTTTATCCCTATACCACTGTGACCTCTGCTGCTTCTGCATCCCTAACCCCGATCAATGTGTTATCCTGTACCAGCTGTGACCTCTGCTGCTTCCTTCTCTGGAATTCCTCCAGTCCATGACCTTCTCTGGACTTTTCCTTTGTCTCAGTTGGAGTCAAGCTCAAATCCTGAAGCAGGCTGTTGTTGGTGCAGAGGGCAGGGCTTCCTCCCTGGGCACCACTCCCCACAAAGCCTCCCCTTCCCTCTGCCTTGGAGTTCCAGGCCTTGAATAACTGGTGCTGCTTCGGTATTAGCAGAAACATTCCTTTCTGCCCTCCCCTTGAGATTCACTCCTGATGTGTCTCTCCTATTGTTCCTCAACTCCTTTTCAGCAGAGCCTGCAAAGTTTAAAATGTTCTCTCCTGCTCCTTTTCCTGGTTCCATCCCTTCTCTGTCTTGCATAGGGCTCACTCTCTGCTTTTGGGCACAGACATTTGTTTTCCTAACATACTTTTCTGAATTATATTTTTAATTTTTTTCGATATCTCAGGTCTGTCCAAAGCTTCCACTGTTCAGCTTTAATTCCTTGAGTTGAGTAATGCTTCACAGGCGGAGTCTTCCCAGGAGCACACACCCAGGCTCAGCCATCACATGGCTGTAGTGTGTTTCCGCCCTCCCAAGAGCCCTCCGTTAGAGCCCATTTCCTGCGCTACACCTTCAGAACACGTGGCAGGTCTGTTTCTCTATACATGTAACTGCTGTGTTGGAATTCACTAATAATCCTTGAAGTATTTTCCTCTGATCTTCTTGATTTTCCACTTTCAAATGTGTCCACCTTTTCTGTTCCCACCTAGTTAAGCCTTCTGAGTCACCAGTGAGAACATTTCCAATTGCTGCCATAACTGGTCCCCTATCTGCTGCTGTGGGTGCTTTCTGGATCCTTTGGTATTAAGGAACACGTTGGTTTACTCACTGAGATCCTAAAAGCAAGACCACACATACTTGAATCCCAGCTCTGCTACTGCCAGGTTCTTCCTGATGCCACTCTAACAACAGATGAGAAGTTTTCTTCCAGTTCCCGAAAACCAACTAGGTGTCCTACAATCTAACTCAGTTCTGATACCAACTACCCAGAGTTAGCGTCGGACTCCTAAGGTTTAAGAGCTCAGTCCCACAAGTCTGCCCTCACTTCAGACACCAGCCACAAGTATTGTGTCACTCATACTTCTGATGACTGGCTAAAAATTGGGAGGTCTCATGACTCCCTCCTCAAATGCAATAATTTGCTGGAATGGCTCACAGGACTCAAGAAGCCACTTTGTTTCCATTTAGCAGTTTATTATAAAGGATGCAAATAAACAGCCAAACAGAGAGGCACATGGCGGGAGGTCTGGAAGGGTCCTAAGCACAGGAGCCTCTGACCCCATGGAGTTGGGATGTGCCACCCTCCTGGCATGTGGATGCATTCACTAACTCAGAAGCTCCCTGAAACCCATTGTTTAGGGATCTCATGTAGATTTCATTAAATACACATGATTGACTAAATCATTGCCCATAGGCATTGGTGACCCATGCTATAGCCTCTTACCCAGGAATTGTGGGGTGGGGCTGAAAGTTCTAACCTTTTAATCAAGTCTTGGTCTTTCTGGTGACCAGCCCCCATACTTAAGCTATCTATCTAGTGGCCTACCAAGAGTCACCTCATTAGAACAAAAGACTGTCCTATCACCCTTATCGCTGAGGAAATTCCAAAGGTTTCAGTTGCTCCGTACCAGGAACTGGGGACAAAGACCAAATTTCCCATTTTACCTTAACTAATTACCAGCCACGTGACCTTGGATATGTTGTTTAATGTCTCTGTGCCTCAGTTTCCTCATCAATAAAATGAAGACAATTCTAGTATCTACTTCACAGAATTACTGGGAGGATTAAATGAGTGAACATATGTAAAGCACTTAGAACAATGCCTGACATGCAGTAAATGCTAAACATGTGTTTGTTATTAGTGTGATTTCTCTACTATATCTCTCTGGGTGCATCTTCAAACCTGAACGAAGAATAATTAAAATATTGTCCTGTTTTCTAGTTCCATTATAAAGAACTGTTGGCTATGGGTACATTTTCTTTCTTTTATATCAAGCTAGCCTGGCTGCTAAGATCTTACTCTTCCTGAAAAAGTTCTTGTCATCTCCCAGCTCGGTGGGTGTGCTTTCCATCATTTCTCATTCACTTTTCCACTGTTCCTATTTTGTTCACAAAAATTGCAAACTTAAAAAAAAAGATACTGATTCCATTTCTCCTAGAAAATCTGAGCGAACCTGATTCCTAGGGACAAAGAGTCCAAGTACGTGCCTTGTAAATGTCTTTTTTAGCCTCAGGTTTGTAAAAATGTCACTAAAATATTTCTGTACCTCAACCCAAGAGTAGACGAACACCTCTAATAAACAAGGGCCTCATTGCTTAGTGTCAGTTCACTGATGAAATGCTCTGTCACCACCCCCAGAGCCAGTGCGTGCACGCGCGCGCACGCACATACACATACACACACTCTGTGGCTGGCTTCAAATCTGAATTTCTGAAATCACAACTCTCATGAGAGCCATCTTGCAATCCTGTAGTAGGGGTCTCAAGCCCCACTAATGTTTTCTTTATGGATCTTGTATTTCAATTAAAGAAAGAGGAAGGGAGAATTTGGGGTGACTGTGCAGTGTGACTCACTTATGCTTAGTACAGACAATCTAAAGGCCCAAATGAATAAATAAATGAAGAACTGCAAAGCAAACTGTGGAAGGGATATTCAGGCCTACTAGACATCCCAGAATCTCATCTTAAGAAAATTTAGAATTCTTCAAACAAATCACAAACTTGGTGCTTAGAAGGGAAGTAGGCAAAGTTGGTCTTGGACAACAGTATGCTGTTATTGAAGTTTGTCTTCATACATGCCATTTACTTTCTTTGAATTCTTGTTCTCTCCAAGTGCTTTTTTTCTAGGCTTCTGATGACCAAGGTGCTGGAGATTCTACTTTAGGGAGAAAGGAACTATGAAATACTTGAATGTGTAAAATCTTCTAATGCTAGTCTTTGGGTTATTTGCAAGTCTGCCAGACTGACCTAACCTCTGTTTAAGGCTAGGGGTTTCCAGCTTCTTACCAATCAATACAAGGAGCAATAGCTGAATGAAATCAAGAAATCATTTTATTAATGACAGAAGGGATACCTGGTTGTTCCCCAAATGCAGGGCTCTGGTAAACTTTCTTAGAAAATGGAGCAAGCTCCCATCTCTTACCTCAAATCTAAGTAAAAGGGCCTTCTGTACAGACTGGCCTGGATCATTCTTCAGATACATCTATGGGGATAGACCAGTGGCCCCTGGAGAGCCCTGAATTCCTGCATAGCCATATGGACCAGGAACTCAAGCAGGGCCCTCTGCATTTGGTTCCAGAGAACAAGAGACTGTGACTGCATCAATCACATTAACCATTTATCCTCTGCACCCAAGTTTATTCTAGTCAAATCACTGCATCTTGACCTTCAGTGACATAAAACCAGCTCTTTCACTCATAGGTCTGCAGTCCTAGCTCTCTGCACATCACTGCTTTATTCAGATTGTCTAGACTCCCCCTTTGGAGCTTTCTATGCATTGCCAATACCCTCTCTATGCAAATAGCAAAATCTCTGCCAAAAAGTTTGTGAGTCCTCTTGGCCCCTCTTGCTGGGGGTTGTTACTTGGGACATCATGAACATTGACAAGCTATCTGTAAACCAGCTTTGCATTTCTTCAACAAGCAAGCATGTGCTGGCCACCTCCTATGTGCCAGGCACTGCTCTGTACCCCAGGCAAATCTTCTGCTAGGACTGCCACTGGAAATGCTGGCTCAGTATGATGTAAGATTAAACAAAACACAACCCAAATCTCTGGGTCCTTGGTCAGGAATACAACTGTATTCACCAGTTTACAAGCTTGGACAAGAATTTAAAATTATGATGTCCATTAACAAAGACAGGAAGAAATAGAATTAGGCTGGGCTTATGGGAACAGATGTGGATTAAAATTTTAAGTTCTTAAAATTGGATGACTTGGAGCTAATCCCATCAAGGGATGGAACTATAGGAAGCCCAAGAAAGCTGCTCAAGAAATGTTATGACCCAATTATTTCAAATCATCTAGCTTCAAGGAGAGGTGGAAGGATGCTAGGCAGGAATCCCTCACACCTAGAAGCAATGGTGATGTTGATTTAAAACCTTCTCAAGTCTGGATTATAGTTACTTCACCTTCCCCCAAGTCATGCAGGTATATAATTCCAAACAATGCAATCAATACTTATTGGCAGCTGAATGCTGGGAATACGCTAGTGTGTGGTCACTAAGATGAGTTAGCAATTGCTTTCTTTAAAAAAATGTATGTAGATTTAGGTTTCTCTGTAGAGTAAAAGAAATACTGTTAAAATTATAGAAAATGAATATTCTGAATCTGAGGGGGCTTTATTAATCTTTTCTCCTTGTTACTAGGCTCAAGTAAAAATTGTTGGCAGCAGCCAGACTGGTCTTCTTATAGCATCCTTAGAAATTCCAAACTTATTTCTTTCTTTTTGCCTTTTTACCTTTGCTTATGATGCCATGATGTAAGCCACCTAGAATCATGGTCCCTAACACACTCAGACCCACTCACATACTCCTTCTTCAAGCAGGTGTCCATGTCTTCTGTGAAGCCTTTCTCCTTCCTGAAGTTATCCGCCTCTCCACTGAGCTCCTGTAGTGTGTCTTTGGTCCTGCCTTGAGTTGTCTTTCAATATCTTGGCTTCCCATATAAATTGTTAGAACTCAAGGATCAGATCTCCCTCACACACAGAACAAAGCACCTCATAACACACTTAGTACTTGCTCAGACAAGAGAGGAAGGAAGGAATGAAGGCAAAAAAGAAGAGGGAGAAAGGGAATAAAACAGTGAAGGAGAGCACAGATGGGGAAAAGACAGGAAAATACAGAGAGAAGGGGTGGAGGTTTGGGATAGAGGAGTAGCATGATGTAGGAGGAGGTGGAAAGGGCAAAAGAGGAGAGAAACATTGAAGGAACAAAAAAGAGGAAAGGGAATACAGAGAAGAGGATAAGATTTTAAAGGAGAAATGTTAAAAGAGAGGAGGGAAGAGAGGGAGAGATTGAAGCCATTCATGTAAGGCATGAGAGACATGTTGCCTCCTTTCTCCCTAAAGCGAGATATTAGCATCTCGGGAGTAAGAAGTCAAAAAAGGGTCACTAATAGAGAACGAGGCCTCAAGGTGATGACACAGCGGGTATGAGGACAAACTTCCGTGGTGTGCCCTTGTGGTTTTAAGAGCAGCTCTGCTTACCTCACTTCTAAATATCAAGTTTGTGATTTATTTAAAGATCCGAAATCTTCTTGAGATGATGACCTGGGTTGTCTAACAAACCTGAATATTCCTGCCAGTGTTTGGTTAGAACATATCGTTATTTTAAACTATCCATTTATTTATTCCTTCACTATTGAAAAAGTACCTCCCCACCACTCCACTGTGTGCCAGGCACTAAACTAGGTAATAAGGAAACAACTTTGACCAAATTGTCTGTTGTCAGGGATCTTAGGTGCCAGCAGAAGAGGAAACCAACAGTAAACAAAATAAATGAGTAAACTAAATGGTGTGTTAGAAGTGACAAGTGCTAAGGGAAAGAGGTAAGAAAGGAGGGTAGAAGTTTTGGAGTAAATCAAGATAGGGTGGTCCAGGGGATTGACTAAAAAGGTGATTTTGAGCAAGCTGCAGAAGGCGTAAGGGAGTAAGCCATTAGGTTATCTGAGAAGAGTATTCCAGGCAGAGAACAGCTCATGCAAAGGCCCTGGGGCAGGAACACATGTGGTAAGTTTGAGGAATTGGAAGGAGCCCAAGGTGGCTGGATCAGAGAAAGTGAGGGGAAGACTATCAGATGATGTGGTCAGAAAATTAATGGTGAAAGGGAGAGGCAGATTACACAGGGCCTCTTGTAGGGTCTAGTAACAACTTTGGCTATTCTTTTGAGTGAACCTGAAGGTCTTGGAATGTTTGGGATAGAGGAGTATCATGATATGACTTAAGTTTTAACAGTGTGACTCTGGCAGCAGTGCTGTGAATAGACCACAGGGAAGAAGGTTTGGAAATAGGAAAACCAGTGAGGAGGCAATTGCAGTATTTGGGACAGAAGTTGATGGTATGAGGACCCAGAGAAAATCCTGGAATAAGCAAAGTTCATTTGCCTTCATTAGACCTTCCTTTGCACTTCCTGCCTGAAATGACTGTCTTCCTGCTAGAATACCTTCCCGGGTTTCAAGGCTCAGTGCCAATGCCACCCATTCCCAAGTTCCCATCAAGGATTATTGCTTCCACAGCACCCTATTTATCCCTCTCTTGTAGCACTCATCCTGTTGTGTTGCAATTACTTATTTACCTTTCTGGCTCTCTTCTGAACCAAGAACACTTTGATTTCAGCTTAGTTCAAACATTGATACTAAGTGGGAGTAAAAAGGTGAATAAGATGTTATCCCAATTACCATCTCATATAGGAGAAGACTGAACAACTGCCCCCACATTTGGTTCATAGTTGTCAGATCAATACATGAACAGAGATTTACCAGAAGCCAAACCACCATGGGCTGGAGATACGGTGTTCTTATTTGCAATGCTGTTCAATGTGTCATAGTATAGAGCTTCATCTGCTGCTGCCACGGCTCCCCTTGGCTACTTCCAGCCAACACCATTGCCAATAGATGCTACAGTGTTGAGAGCTAAGGATCTCGTGAAAGTGAGAGAGGGAGACCCTGTGGAAGATTCCAGGAAGCAGGGAGTGCAAGATGATTAAAGGTAGTTGTGGATGTATTTATTTTTTTTTCTGTAGTGTTGGTTGTTGATGCAAAGCTGTCTCCCTGGAGTCTCTAGTGACATTTGTTACTTGACTTTCCAGTCCTTAAACAGAAATTCTGTCCTTTTCATTGAATTGCTCCTCTTTTGCTAATGTTCTGTCTTCCCCAAGTCCCAGACAGAACATTTGACATTTGTCATTGGTACAAGAGCATCATTTGCATCATTTGCTGAGTGTGATCAAAAAAAAGTTTCCCCAAAGCGGGGAAATGAATGATTATCTCAGATCTCCTCACCCTTCTTCTCTTTCTTCAGACACAACAGCAATCCACAGCCATGCTGGGCCCTGGCAGGGAGCTGCCCTAATCGGTTCTACATTGTAGGTTCATGGAGATCTGTTGTAATAATTGCAGACGACTTAGCAGAGGGCAAGGGGTGACAGGTCGTGCATTCATAGGACTTGCTGAGGTGGGGATTCAGTGATGTTCATTTCTTAAAGTCCCTAGCTAGGGAAAGGTATTGTTCCGCTAATCAACAAATGTTTCCCGAGAGCCTATTGTGAACCAGGCATTGTTCTGAGTGCGAGGGACGACAAGCAAAAATAAAAATATCCAGTTCCTACTCTCAGGATGTTTATTGTCTAGTGGGAGTATCTAATATCAGTCCAATATTCACTCAGGTAAGTGTAAATCTGCAACTCTGATATGTACTATGAAAAAAGATATGTGATCCTATGAGAGTCTATAGCAAAGAGAATTGGATTTGTCAACGGGGTCAACAATGTCTTCTTGAGAAGTTGCCTCTCAAGCTGTAAACTGACAAATTAGTTAAGTATGGACAGAAAGAGAGTCCTAGGCAGAAGGCAGAATAGGTATAAAGGTTGTGCTGGAGGAGGGAATCTAGCAGATACCAGTACCTGAATGCAGATCAGAGAGAGCAAGGAATGCTCCCTAAGGAAGATGAGGAAGACAGGGAGGTCGAGAAGGAAGGACCACATAGGGTGGCATGTTTTCACCCATCTTTCATGCCCCAGAGCACCTGCACAAAGTAGTCCTCAGTAAGGAGCACAAGCTCTGAAAGAATAGTGGTTTCACTCATTCGTCTTCCCAGCACTTACTTACTGAGTAGCATCTTTGTCTTTAAAAGCAGGGATAGTAAGAGGAATAGTTTCCATGTTCTTCTCTCATGAGCTCTCAGTCTGGTAAGCTGTGAAATAGAAAAGTGACCCTAAGTGGTATTACCAAGTTTTGTTTAATTGCCACAGGCAGGGTGACTCAAGTGTGGTGAGTTGTGGAGGGGCCAGGGAAAACTTGGAAGGAGAAGGAAGACATGGGTCACTGTCGCTGGCAGGAGTAAGTTTAGAATCCATCCTTTCTCCATTATTAACCCCAGGATCTGTTAGTTTCCCGCACCTCCCTCCTCTCCCAGGCCCTAGCCCTTCAGCTTCCAGTGCCATTCAGTGTAAATCTTTCTTGGAGAGTTGTTTCTCCTTGTGGTCATACAGTAACAGGCTACTAAACCTGCCTGTGGGGTGAATTATGAGCTGGTCCCTGGAGCCCCAGCCTCTGTTGCCCACAGAATGAATTGTGGTGCTCCAGGCTGCTGGGCTTTTTATTTATTTATTTGTTTGCTTTAGCATATTTTAATCTGATCATTAAATTGCAATCTGCCACCCATCCCCAACCCCAACTGTCTTCAGATGGAAAAGATTTTTCATAGGTAATGATACCTATAAACTTCAGGGATGGCAGCCACCAGAGCAAACTGGGGGAGGGAAGGGTGAGGGGTTGCAAAAACATCTTCCACCTGGCTGGACCTTGGCTGTCCTGCTATTGCCCTGCATCAGCCTGACCTATCCCAGGGCAGCTAGAATGGCCGAGTTCCCCTTGGCAGTACCAGTGGCCTTTTCCCGCCCAAGAAACGTATGCTCAGAAGGCAGAAGTGAGCCTCTGCACCTTGTCCCTGCATGCATAAGATCATCCCTGCTCCACATTGTGCCAGGCAGTAAAGGTGTCACACAACCTGCCTTTATGGTGTTGCATGGGGAGAGATCTGCATTGATAAATCAAAGGCAAAGAGGATGCCAGATGGTGCCATGGAGCTCGTGTTCCCGAGGTCATCCGTCTGATCTAGTGCTGTTCTGCACTGGAAGGATTGCCATCTGATGGCAGGGTCACGACCCCACAGACAGTGACAGTCATCATGGTTATAATATTGGCACCACCAATTTGTCTAGCATTTTATAAGGTGTACTGACACATTCCTCTGGAGCTTCAGAACAATCCTGTGGTTGCAGAAGGGCAGGTGTACTGATTCCCATTCTACAGGTGATGAAACTGAGACAAGGGGACTAAAGAGTAAATTGCCCAAGGAAGTGTCTGGCTCATAGCTGGTTCTCATTAAATGTGAGTTTAATGAATGGATCCATTTATGCTGCCCTAAGGCATTTTCAAAGGAACATCTCAAGGTTTGCTTCTAGAATCACATTCAGAGAAAAGTTAGGATTGAGATCCTGAGAGCCTGCAGCTTCCACCTGAACCAGCTGGATAAGAAATCACCACCAATTTCCTCTTAATTAATTTGTGTGCATGCCAGAGTGTTTGACACTGGAAAAGGTGTTTTAAAGGTATGGATGCATAGTAAGCAGGAAAAGTTATGTCTGCAGGTTGTCGTGCTTACCATGGACCAGGCACAGTTCTACGAGTTTTGCACATACTCATTAGTTCTCTCAACAGCTCTAAGTAGGTGCTATTATTATAATATTCATTACAAACGAAGAAACTGAAGCACAGAGAGGCTCATCCACTTTCCAAAAGGTGCAAAGATACAAAGCGCAGGAGCTGAGAATTTGGCTTCAGAGTCGGAACTGCTGACTGCTTTGCCATACCACCTCATACTGCATTGTTTTCCAGAATGTGCACATTCCTGCTCTACATATCTATTGTCCTAAACATCGCACTGCCAGAATCCAGGTACAGGTGAAATGACAGAAAGAGTTCTTGCCTCAGTGTGGAAATGGGGGCTCAGGAAAGGATGGGGAAAGGGGTAAGAGCAGATATCTTTGCTGCATTAAACTACTCAGACATTTCAAAGAAATAAACTGTCAATGCCATAAGTCCCTGCACTTTCTGTAGCCTCAGGACATGGACCCAAGGCACACAGTTACCTCAATTCTTTCAGGAGAAGGGGGCATGTAATCTGGAGATAAAAGTCAACACTCTAAGCTTCCAGTTCATACACCAGCCACCAGATCATGGCGCTTAAAAACTTGTACTGTTGTTTTAAATCTATGTTTTAAAACCAGTAAAGCCAAAAATATATTCTTATTCATTATTCTGTAACTGATTTGGCAGCAATGATCAAATTGCATCTCAGTGAAGGAGTAGGACTTACACAAACTTGGGTGAAGCAGATGATGCAGTAATCTACTCACACACTGGATGTCTTCACACTTGTAGCTCTTCATCTGCCAGTGGGCAACCTGCAGAAGAGGCTGTGGTCCCAGCTCAGTCTATTGCCTAGGATTTCTCCATGTTACCCAGCCATGGAGTCACAAGAAGCACAGGAAACGTCACCAGATACCAGAACTTGGTGACAACATAGGACAGCAACAGACAACCTGTGACCCAGAGCCACTGTGCCAAGAAGCCATCCTTGAATGACATTCCCTCTTGATAGTCTTACCTGGTTTATGAGCTGTTCACAGAGATATCATACTGATCCTGACTTTACAATTATCCTAACCAGAAGTGTAGGCTCTAACCCTTACCTGGCTCCAGTCAGAATAACTGTAACCATGACCTAGATGCTAATTTACAATTGGTGGCTGATGGATGAGTTGTTGATTATTTTATTATTCATCTACTTTAATGTTCCCAAATTAAGCCAGATAACTATGCTTTGAAGAATCATCCGCTGGCTAAACCTTTAAGAAATGAATCTAATTTTAAAATAAATATATGGCATCTGATATTCAGAAGGGACCTTGAAAGTCCCCTGACTCATTTCTCCTCTTTCTAAGCTGGACAGAACCCTATGCCACCCAATCTATGGGACCTGACTTCTGATACACTGGCTACTGATGGTTTTCAGCAAGAGAAACTCTTTCATTGAAAACATGGATTTCCAAGAAACCCTCTAGAGAGACTGGATTAAAAAGAAGGAGGACAATGTCAGAAAAAAAGTCCACAGTGGAGATTAGAAAATTTATTAGACAATGTGACACAGAGAAAGGGCATAAGCCTGGTACCCAGAGAAGCTCTAGGTTTTAAATCTTTGTTCTGCTGCTTAGGAACTGGGAGGTCTTGATCAAGTTATTCAAACCTCTCTGAGCCTTCTGAGGCTTCTTCTTCATCAGTAGAGCAGGAATCTCTGGGTTGCCAGGATTCATGAGATAGTATATTCAAAAGACACAGCACATGCCCAACACACAGCAGCTGTTGCATCCATCTCATTTCCCTTTGTGCTTTCCCGGCATCCTACCTTTGGCTTTACACTCAGGTCAGGCTATAAAATTGGGCTACACAGACTGCAGCTCAGAGACCATGCGGAAAAAAGAAAGCCCTGTTGGGGGCACTTTGCCCCCAACCTCAAGGTATTGAGGAGAAAGCTGGCATTTGTGATTTGAAAATTCACTTGCAGGTGCCCAAGGCAAACGGCCCCAGAGCCAGAGTGGACCTATCCAGTCTGTAAAGTTGAGTATCCCATCTCAAATGGTGGCCTAAAAACTTGCCCTCTCTGTCTCAATACACCTTTCCCATTAGCTTGGAGGGTACGTGAAACATTTGCAGAAAGAATAATAAATAAACCCCAGAATCAGCCAGATACCCAGGAAGAAAGGGAAGCGGGGGAGGAGTCAGACGAGGTTTCAGTCACTGCTTACCAACTGCTTCATATCCCCCATGGATTTCTTGTCAATGATTATTCAATCTCAGGCCTGACCTTTCTATTCTAAATAACACTGCAATATCAGCGCAGCCCAGCCCGCAGCTTTTGCAGGAAATTAACTGTATCTGGCTCTCACAGGAGACCCAAGAAATCCCTTCAGTAACAGCCCAGACTGGTTTACAGAAAAAAAGACCCAGCATTATCTTCTTTTCATACACTCCTCCTAATACCCGTCTAAATATCACAGAGCTCCCAGCTGTTTAATTCTAATAAATACTCATCTATTCTCAAAACAGACAAATGTTAGGTCTCAGGTGGGCCCCAGCATTTCATGTGGGAAGAAGAAGAGAATATGGAGAAAGAGAAAGAATGGAGCGGCTAACTGCTAGCTTTAAATTTCCATCCGTGCACAATACCAGGCTAAGAAAATGGCTAATGGTTTCCAACTGAGCCACAGCCAGAGGTAACTTCTGAGGGGGGCCATTTTTTCTAGCCAGTGTCCGCCCCGAGATAGCCTGTCTTCCCTCAGTGCAGCTCCACGCAGTAGGAAGGAATTGGAGGACCTCTGATCGTGCTGTGCATCTAGACAGCTAGTGGGCCTGGAGGAGCAGGGGCAGCTGACAGTTAATGGTCAGCTGTTGGGACTTCTCCCTGCTCTGCGTTGGCGTTTGGACCTGAGTCCAGATGGTTACCTCATCTACAGGGACCCTACATGGAGAACAGGAAAAGTAGAGAGAGAAAGGCCTCCCATGACCTCTGCAACCTGGTTTATTTGCAAATAGCATAGTTCAAGGGATGGGTGAGACAAAAGAAAGAATCCTCTGCCATTTTGGCTTGGGAAATGCCTGGATTTGGATAACGAGCATGAAGAAAATCTTTGTCCTCTGTCTCTCTGGTCCCTAAAGAGCTCTCGCTTTCTTTAAACGTACACAGTGACGAGGACTCAATGAGAGGCTTTTATGGAAGATCTGGGCTTGTCCACAGAGGCTTCCAGTGGTCTGTGAGCCTGGCATCTTCCACCAGGTAATGCTCTGGTGGGATATGGTTCAGATTCTTTAAGTCCCTCTAAAAGCCAGTTACAACTATTGTGATTCAGATGGCTCTGGGATGGCGAGACATTTCACATCTAGAGCAGCTACTGATTCTAATTGTCCTGAGCCTGAACTTTGTTTCCTCATCTGAGTCAGTGGTTCTCCAAGCAGGTTAAGGGCCCATTGCTGGCGGGAGAGGAGGGTTCTCCCAGCCTTTGGCGGATGGACCTCTGACGGTTTCAATTGTGTTTTTTCTGTCTCTGCCATGAATTAATAATGAGCTTTTATTTTAACAAAACCTAAACATCACCTCAGTGATGCCACGCTGCAATCAGCCCAGGACTGTCCATTCAGTTACTAAGGTTTATTTAGAACACTGTGCAACGGTCTATGGCCATACCACCCTGAACATGCCCAATCTCGTCAGAACACTGTGCAACGGTGACAATGGTGGTCACGATGACTTTACTCCATGGAAAAACCTGAAGGCCACAATTCTAAGTCCAAAGTTAAAACCCCAGGAGATCCATCTGCCTGTTTCTGCTCTGCTAGTCAATAAGCCTGGATAAGCTCCCAGGCCAGGGTGAGGCAAGTTAACTTCCCACATTTGGCTCCACGTGGCTCTGGCAGGTTTCTAGAAGAGACCTGAGGACAAAATATGGCTACGTATCCAGCCATTGGTTCACGTATCCCTGAATCTCACACTGAAGCTTCTGGGCTGTGGGTTTCATCCTAGCTAGCACTGCTGTCACTCATTTAATGAAAGTTTCCTGAGCGCCTTCTGTGAGCCAGGCTGGATTCTAAGCATCAGGGGTAGAGAACTCAAGTAAACCAAGTAATCCCTGCCCTCAGAGAGCACACTTTACATTAGAGGAAAGGACATAAACAAGATAAATAGATAAAATGTGTAGAATATTAGGGATAAGTGCTAAAGAAAAAAATCAGCAGAGAAGAAAAAGGTGAATGTTTGGCTAGAGCAGGCAGTGGGGCATGTAAGTTTAGTCAGTTCGGCCTCACTAAGAAGGTGACATTTGAATAAGACCTAAAGGAGGTGAGCCCCCCTTGGAATTTGGGGCAGAAGCAATCCAGGCAGAGTATACAGCACATTCAAAGGTCCTGGGGTGGGACCATGCCTGGCATTTCAAGGAACAGCATGGAGGCCAGCAAGGCTAGAGCAGAGAAAACAGGAGGGAGGACAGCTGGTGCAGTAACTAAGAGGTCCCTTAGATCACTGCCGGGGCCACGAATTCTACTCAGAAAGACCAGAGGAAAGCTCAGGAGGGTTTAAGTAGAGGAGCACTTATTTAGGACTCAGGAGACCTAGACCCTGATCTTTTTTGCTACTTACAAGCTCTATGATCAAGTAACTTTAATTATTCTCATTCTAAAATCACTTTTTCTCTATTGACTTTATTTATTTATTTAGAGATGAAGTCTTTCTCTGTCTCCCAGGCTGGAGTGCAGTGGCACGATCTTAGCTCACTGCAACCTCTGCCTCCTGGGTTCAAGCAATTCTCTTGTCTCAGCCTCCCGAGTAGCTAGGATTACAGGCATGTGCCACTATGCCCAGCTAATTTTTGAACTTTTAGTAGAGACAGGGTTTCGACATGTTGGCCAGGCTGGTCTTGAACTCCTGACCTCAGGTGATCTGCCCGCCTCAGCCTCCCAAAGTGCTGGGATTACAGGTGTGAGCCACCGCACCAGGCCTCTGTTGACTTTAGTTTCATCACCTTTAACATGAGGAGTTTGTGCTTTTGAATTCTGACATTTCTGTAGCTCTAACATTCTATCATTCAAGCCAAACAAATCTAAAAGTAAATCAAATATATCATTTGTTAGTGTCAGGCCGGGCGCGGTGGCTCAAGCCTGTAATCCCAGCACTTTGGGAGGCCGAGACGGGCGGATCACGAGGTCAGGAGATCGAGACCATCCTGGCTAACATGGTGAAGCCCCGTCTCTACTAAAAATACAAAAAACTAGCCGGGCGCGGTGGTGGGCGCCTGTAGTCCCAGTTACTCGGGAGGCTGAGGTAGGAGAATGGCGTGAACCCGGGAGGCGGAGCTTGCAGTGAGCTGAGAACCGGCCACTGCACTCCAGCCTGGGCGACAGAGGGAGACTCCGTCTCAAAAAAAAAAAAAAAAAAAAAAAAAAAAAAAGAATCATTTGTTAGTGTCAAAAGGACACATTTCCACATCCTTCCTTGTTCAGGGTTCCTCTGGACAGGGCTCCAGTGGGAGGTCATGGGGCATCACTCGCCACCTCCCTCAAAGTTGTGGGGACAGATCAGAGGTGTGAAACTCATCTACTCCTCTACGGGAGTCTTAAATCCCACCCCTACTCCCCTTTTGCACCTGTCAACGAGATCAAGCTGATTACCTAAAACACTCTAGTTGTATAATCATTATTTCATCCTATTTAATTGAGCCCCTATGACATACCCTGCCTTATTAAAGAGTCAACCAAAGACAGAGAAGGATCAGACAGGTTCCCCATCCTTGCAGAGTTGATGATCTTGTCACATAACATCTTGTTTAGTCTAAAACTAGAAAAAGGTACTCAATAGGATTCACCTAAGTAAGGGTACAAAAATTGTAAACAGCAGGTGCTTAATGAGAGGTACGCACAGTGTGTGCTGCAGGGGCTCAGAGAATAGAGTGCTTTCAGAGGGCAGAGGGACTGGAGAGACCTCTGAGGGATGTAGGGAAAGAGCCAGGCCTTGGAAGCTAGGTAGGATTTGAATGGGTATATATTACTGCCTCCAATTTATTGCCCAATAAAGCAGGCATTACATGGTGGGAAAATAAATGTAAAGCAGGTTGACAGTTTAATGTGCATATGCACACAGGCACAAGCAGCTGCTGATTTGGGTTTTCATGAACCGATCAAAATCATTTTTCTACAGATTTCATGGCACCTCATTTTAGGGCATCCTAGTGACCCTGCCCCCATCATGGACAGGTGGGATGGGGTCTTGGAAGAAAGATCAGGTCTGGAGATTAGCATTTCCCAGAGCCTTGCTTGGAGCTCTCAAGATATCTGCTGTTTTGCCAAATCTGCATCCCCTGGGAACCTGTAGGGAGCCTGTGAGGATAACTTGTACCCAAAGAGTGGTGAAGGTGGCCAAAGAACCTTCCACTCTTGTTTGTCGTCGAGGTCCCAGACCTCAGAGTTGGAAGGAATCTGCTCTCAGGAAGAAGGGACCACTCTCCTTCTTGCTGCTCTACTGCACACCATTCTCTGTCATAGCAACATAGGATTTTTTTGTGCACTTGTTTGTTTAAAAGAACACACTGAACTCAAAGGTTCCCTTTACAAGGACACAGCATCTTCCTCATTTCTGTGTCCCCTACTAGAAGATAACATGTGTTCAATAAATATTGAAAGAAATAATACTCGAGCTCAGTTCCTCTTAACCTTTTTGGGGTGGAATTTCAGGTCCCATAAAGGATCTGAAGAAGGCTATGGCCTTCTCCCCAGTGAAAAATGCACTTATTCGTATACTTACAAGATTTTAACAGATGATTTGTGGGGCACTTAGGCTACAGACTGAGCCCTGCTTTAAGAGCATAGTAATCACTGTACAAAATTCTTCATAGGCAATCCTGCAGCCTTGGCCTGGACCATTCCAGTGATGGGGAGTTCACTCCCTCTCCATGTGTGGACAGCATTCATGGTTAGAGGTATCTTCTTTATATATTGGATAGCAACCTCCCTTTCTGTAACCCACATCTATAGTCCCTGTTCTCTTCTTAAACAGAAAGGAGCTGGAAATTTTCCATCACAAGAGATCTAATCCATCATGCACAAATGTTTATAGACACATGTCCTGAGCCTCCTTGGGCTTCTCTTGCCTCTGCTGTTTTTTGCTCTGATGGGGTTTATGTCTTCTCCCTATCCTGATCCTGTGTATTCAGAACAGAAGCATGGGTTATCAACACCCCTACCAAAGTGTGGTACCCAGAGAGAAGCAGAGGAGCTGAGCATTATTTTCCTCTTTGTTTCAGACAAGGCACTTGCCTTTATGCCGCCTAAGACTGGATTTGACTGCATTTGCTTTTTGGCAGCCACCTCACACCATTGGCCTATAATGGGCAAGGAGTCATATAATGCTCCCAAGGCTTTTTTACAGGTGTGCTGTTGATAAGCCCTGTCTCCCCACTGGGCATTTGTGCAGCTTGCTGTTCAGAGCTAATTGCAGTACTTTTACATTTATCCTTCTTAAGTGCTATCCTATTAGATTTGGTCCTTGAGTCCAGCCTGGTGAGACCTTTTTGGATCCTGATTTTGTCATTTAACATATTAGCTCATTACTCGCAGACAATGTGTTTAATATGCAGCAAAGAGCTACCACTTTTGGAGTATTTCTCCAACAGACATTGACTTTACATAGAATATTTCATTGTACTTTGACTCCAGCTCTACGAAGAATGTGTTATAATCCTCATTTTATATTTATAGAAACTGTGACATAGAAAGTTTAGGTAACTTAGGCAAGGATACACAACAAGTACGGAGTCGAGACAGGATTTGAACCCAACTCTGTCTAACTCTGAAGGTCTTGTTCATAGCCACCCTACTATGCTGCCTTTATCCAAGTCATTCATATTTTGATCAGGACAGGATAGGATCAGAGCCTTGTGGCAAAAACACTTGAGGGCTTCAGGCGGAGAGGGTTGATTCATTCAATATGATTCCTTCTCTTTGTTTGGCATATTACTTTCACGTTACTCACCATTATCCTAAGAACTGGAAGAGGGCATTTGTTCACTGTTTTGAAGAAACACAGTTATAGTAATTCCCTGCTGTTCCCTGAGCCCCCTTACCAAGTAGTAAATAATGTGAATGTGGCATGACTTGTTTTTGTCAATTCATGCTGGCCTCTGGAAATCCCAGCTTGTCTTACTACGTGCTCTGAAGCCCTTGTTTAAAGAACTGGGTCTAGACCCTTGCCCAAGAATATTGCTGAGCCTTCTTAGTTTTCTTATTTGGTAGCTGGGAGATGGGGGGCAGGGGTAGGGGTTGGTGGTGACACCTTATTTCACCAGGCCTCTAAACACAGCATCAAAGGAAAGCCAGAGATATCTTTCTTGATATTCTCTCAACCACCACACATGTCTTTTCTAGTTAATTATAGATCAATCTGCTGTAAATTTACACAAAGCATTATTGAACACACTTTAAAATTCTAGCAAGTGTGACCTCAAACTATAGACTTTCATTTACATATGTGACTCTCGGAGCCAGTGTCCAATGACAACCTTATACATAAGCCTTACAATAACAGCTTTGAAAAAAATTACAGGAGTAAATACATTTTACTAGCTTTTAATTTCAAAATCCTAATTAAGTTTTGTAGTAGTTTATTTTGTGGAGATATATTTGACCCAAGAGTACTGAGAAATTCAGAAAAAAAAAAGAAAAGAAAAGAAAAAGAGGGATGAAGGGAGAGGAGAGGGCACACACCTTTTGTTCTGATTGTTGACTTGAAAACAAAGACCCTCACAGGTGAGCAGCTGATAAGGAGGCTGCATCTTCTAGAATTGTGAGGTGTGTAAGGTTCAAGGAGTTATTCTCTCTTGGGGTATTTCACTTGAGCTGATCTTCACCCTATAGAATATAACTTGATATAAGAACTTGGGGACCATCATAGCCAGGGATTAGGCCCTCTCAGTGTGCAGTTCTGTTTTCCCCATCTGCCATCGGGACTTCGCTTCCCCATTTCTCTCTGCTGTGAGATCCTCTGTCTTAGTAGGTATTTTATGTAAGCATATGTAGTAGATCATGTATGTTATGATATTATTTAACTATATGCATTGTTGTATATTCTGTAATATTAAGTAGAAATTTCTTACATGCACATACATTCTTACTGTATAATTTTGTTTGTTTGTGTCTCTTTGTTTGTTTTTGAGACAGAGTCTTACTTCATCACCCAGGCTGGAGTGTAGTGATGAGATCTTGGCTCACTGCAATCTCCACCTCCTGTGTTCAAGCGATTCGCATGCCTCAGCTTCCCGAGTAGCTGGAATTCAGGCATGCGTCACCATGCCTGGCTAATTTTTGTATTTTTAGTAAAGACAGGTTTTCGCCATGTTCGTCTGGCTGGTCTCGAACTCCTGACCTCAAGTGACATGCCTGCCTTGGCCTCCCAAATTGCTGGGATTACAGGCGTGAGCCACTGTGCCCGGCTTTACTGTGTAATTTTTACATATCAATGCATACTCACTATCATCTTCCTACTGCACGTTTTAATGGAGGTGAAATTGTTACACATCATTGTAGGCAGGAAAATGGGGACCTATTTGGGGAAAAGCAAGAAGCTTTTTCCTCGAAACCTTCCTCCACTGCAAAACCCCCTTGCAGGTAGACTAAAGACATAAAATTCATATGGAGTCTCATTCTGTATAGATTCATAAAATGGAAGAAACACAACGAATTTTGAAAGAATCAAAGCTGCCTCCCCTCAGTGTGCTGGTGAAAAATCTGCAGTCCAGAGACACTTGCCTTAGTTACAGGGCTTAATGTGGAGTTCATGCTGCTAGACCTCTGACGTGAAGTTAGGACTGAAAATCAAAGTTTATCAGGGAGTTACACCTGTGAAGGAAAAAAGCAAAGGAAGCACGACTGGGCTGGGAAGCTGTTGAACAGGGATACAGACGTGAGTGAGCCCCAGAACAAAAATTACATTATTTTCTTTATTTTATATTATTTTTGAGAGACAGGGTCTCACTCTGTTGCCCAGGTTAGAGTGCAGTGACATGATCATAGTTCACTGCAATCTTGACCTCTTGGGCTCAAGGGATCCTCCCACTTCAGCCTCCCTTGTAGCTGGGACTTACAGGTGTGTGCCACCATGCCCCGCTAATTATTGTATTTTTTGTAGAGATAGGGTCTCAGTTGCCCAGGCTAGTCTCAAACTCCTGGGCTCAAGTGATCCCTTTGCCTTAGCTTCCCAAAGTACTGGAATTACTGGGGCAAGCCACAATGCCTGGGCCAAAAATCACCCTTTAGATGAGTCCCACCTTGGGCAAAAATGGCCAAATCCTTGAACCACCACCAGGCTCAGTCGCTGCTTGAGGTGGACCTTAGGAGAGGTAGCAGGCAGGGGCTGTCAGCCAACCACACTCCTCTGAGCTGGGCAACCAGCCCTTTCTTAAACGGACATGTGAAGGGCACATTTGCATGATTTCCATGTCTGTCCCAGAACTGGAATGTAATCTTGTATTGGTTCTTTATCAGTTCTAGAGAGATATTATTTTTGTGACTTTATAATAAAAGTCATGCTTATTTTTATTCATTGTAAAGCAAAAAAGTATTGTCTCAATAGATATGTTGCAAAACCCAAAAAATAAATGTATATGTATATATATTTGGCATATATATGTGTGTATATATATACACATATACATATACACCAAATGGTTTTTTATTAAAATATTTTATGGCAGGCATTTGGAAATGGCCTAAGGTATCTCCAGAGTGGAGGTCAGTGAACCCAGAACAACCCCTTGAATTTTCCATTAGTGAGTAGTTAGATGAGGTAATAAATAAATTATTATTAAGCACTTTGCAAATAGAGTGTTATGTAAATGCTAAATAATCATAATAATATAGTAGTATGCTGATCTTGATAAACGGGTCGGCTTCTATGTCATTTAAAATGGATGGCACAGCAGTGTCTGTGAAGATGAATGAGGTTCGCATTCACAAAGCTCGGTAACAGCACAGTCTCCTCTGCTAGGAGGCCGGGCCTCCTGGCTTGTTGCTGCTGCATTCTCTTCCCTTCATTTCTCGGTGGGACAATTAGCAGAGGAGAGGGATTCTGGCCAGCTTGAAGAGGGTAGTAAAAAGGCTCCCACGCAGGGATATTGAAAGGAGACTTAGGTGAGTGCATAGGGATCTGCATTTCTCAGAAGTCAGGGCTAATCTATAAGTGGGCGGGAGGCAGAGAATTAACATTTATTGAGCGCCTCCTGTGACCCAGACACTGTGCTCGGTGCTCTGTGTTTATTATCTCATTTATCCTCCAGGTCAGCACATTAAGGTAATAGAAGAGTGGAATAAAGCTGAATGCATTACTAATTTCTGTAGAAAAACAGAAGGCCTTACACTAGAGCTGTAGCTGCTGTTGTCCTCTTTGCATTCTGGAGTGAGATCTGGAAGAGAGAATGAGAGAAAGACTGACCCAGTGATTTTTCACAGTCCCCAAATGCTGGGACCTTTTAGGATGCACAGCTGTATGATGAAAAGAGTCACATCTTCCTCTGGGGCTACACCCAATAACTGCTCCTCCTGGCCCCCTGCCATGCACCTAACTCACCCTGGACATCGCAGCCCCGCAGAGCCTCGTTCAGCCCTTTCTTTCACCTTAACAACATCTAGCGAACAATGATAGAGGAAGTACCATGTACCGAATACTCCATAATGGCTTTATGTACATTATCTCATTTAATTCTGTGACAACCCTGTGAAGTCAGTTTTGTTTTGTTTTGTTTTGTTTTGTTTTTTTTGCCTCTAAGGTTCTCATTTTAGATGGAAACACTGAATTTTGTCAAGTAACTTGCCAAAGTCACACAACTGGTTCAAGGGGGAGGTGAGAGAGCCAGGTTGGTCCACTCAGGTCAAAATTCTCCTTATACTTGAGGATTATAGCCCAGTGATGGCAAAAAAAAAAAAAAAAACCTAAACCAAACTAGCAAAATCCAAATCCTCCTGATACTTGATACGTTATTCTTAATAATGATTAAACACTTTGTTTAATGTGCCAGATTTTGAGGGTATAAAAGTAGCTCAAGGCTGGGCACAGTGGCTCACGCCTGTAATCCCAGCACTTTGGGAGGCAGAGGCGAGCAGATCACTTGAGGTCAGGAATTCAAGACCAGCCTGGCCAACATGGTGAAACACCCTCTCTACTAAAAATATGAGAATTGACCAGGCATGGTGGTGCATGCCTGTAATCCCAGCACTCAGGAGGCTGAGGCAAGAGAATCACTTGAACCCAGTAGACAGAGGTTGCAGTGAGCTGAGATCACACCGCTGCACTCCAACTTGGGCATCAGAATGAGACCCTGTCTCAACAAGAAAAAAATGTAGCTCAAGTGTTTATTCATTATTAAACATATTATGCTCAACTTTACTGAGCATAATGACATATAATAAACTGTACATTTGAAGTATACAATTTGGTAAGTTTTGACATACATATACACCAGTGACACCATCGCCACAACCAAGATAATGAACATATTTATCACATCCAAAAGTTTGCTTCTTTGTAATCCATTCTTCCTACCTCTTCTTGCCTCATCTCCTCCCCAGTCAACCACTGATGGGTTTTCTCTCACTATAGTTAGCTTGCATTTTCTTGAGTTTTATATAAGTGGAGTCCTGCAGTATATACTCTTTCTTGTCTGGCTGCTTTCACTCAACATAATTATTTTGAGATTCATCTAATGTTGTATTTTTTCTTTGTTTTATTTAGAGACATGAACACTTTGAGTACTTAATATGTATTTTATTTAATTTTAGCTTTGGACTCAGTTTAGAGTTCAAATTTCAGTCCTGTCATTTGTTATCTGTGTGCCAAATGGCAAGTTTCTTAATCTGTGTGAGGCTTAGATTTTTTCATCCATGAATTGTGTATAATTAAAACTACATTATAGGGTTACTGTGAGGATTAGATGAAATAATATAGGTAAACTGCATAGCACAGCCTCTATTCATGGTAAGCATTTGATTTTGCTATTAAAATAATTTTTTTAAATAAAAATAAATTGTTCACCAAAATTCCTTTGATGTCTCCTAGATCCTCAATATCAGGTTAATAAAACAATAGCCTGCCTATATTGTGCCAAGTAGAATACTTAATGTGGCATATGAATTAGCTCTTTTAATATTTGCAAGAAGACTGTGAAGTATGCAGTCACATTATAATCCCTTATTACAGATGATGAAACTGAGATAGGTAGTAGAATCAGGAATTGAACTGGGGCAGCCTGGCTCAAGACTGTCATTTCCATTATGACCTGGCTACATTTCAGTATGCAATGACATCACCCACTAGCCCTACGGTTTTAGGGGAATTGCTATAGGAAAAAAAAAATCTAGATATGAAGACCATGATAGTAGTTAAGTAAAAGTTAGAGAAATGGGTAAAAAAACAAAATTATCATTGGAACACCAATTATTATTAAGGAATACCAAATATTTTAAATGTGTTATAGGAATATGTAGGAAATTTGAATTTATAAAATGTAATGCACACCTGATTTTACTGTTAACTATGAGAGAGTCAAAGACAAAGAATCTTTGAAGAAGAAATTATGGCAACCAGAGCATAATCTACCTTTCTGGAAGCGTGGGAGAAACTTCAGTGTTCTTTGTATGAGCCTGAGGTTTTAGAGCAGACCCAAAAGGTAAGCCCACCACTGAGGCTGCACAGTCTCAGCTAAGCAAACTGTACTCATCCCAAATTTGGCGATTAGCTGTCAATTTAGAGCCCATTGGAATAGCTGTTACAACAGAATGGAAAAAATTCAGCTATACCTTTGGTTGTCTTCAGTATAGTAATTGTATTCACTAAAGATTTGAAATTTGGTGGAACAGAGGGAGAAAATTTTTAATTCAGTTCAGGTGAACAAACGTTTATTTGCCTGATTGGCACAGAATTCACCTTTGAGAAACATCTGCTTGGAGCTGGGGGCTAGGGAATGAAAGAGATAAATAAAATAATTTCAGTGGTGAGAAAGGCCTGGATTCGAAAGATATTTAGAAGGCAAAATCAATGGACTCAGTGGCTACCTGCAAGTAGGCATGAAGGGAAGTTTGGGGTTCTGGCCTTGGTAAACGTGAGCAACTGCTAAAAACAGAGGATTCTGTAAATGTAGGTGAGGAGGGCAATTTCTGTCATCTTGGGTTTGACGTGTAACAGAAGATCTAGGTGGAAACCTCCAACACGCAGTTGTATTTCTAGATAACTGAGCCCAGGAATGAGGTCAGAGTTGAAGATCAGCATATAGGATACTGTTGAAGTTATGCAGCGGATGGGATCACTGAGGAAGCGTGGATGGAGTAAGTCAACACAGTAGTCATGATGATTAAATGTGTTTGACCAAATACCAATATACCAAGGCATATTAAAGTAATGGGAGTGGATCATATGACCAGATAGATCTTTCCTATTCCAAACTTTTCCAAATCTACTTATTTTAACAACACACCTTTATTCCATGTGCGTACATGCACATTCTAATCTGTATTCCATTGAAATGCAGTACTTACGAAGGAAAAGAACCCTAAAACAAACACAAAAGTCTACGCTGGGGGTGCTCCTTTACCTTAGTTTGGCAGTGGCTCTGTAAGAACTTGGGGTGGGGAATGTGGGCAGAGGTGCCGGTTGGATAGACGAGCTATTTTGATGTATTGATATCTGAATAAACCATTGTGCCTCTGTGACAGTTTTCTCTTCTGTGAAGGATGGAGAGGGTTAAGATACTTACCTGAAAAGAAGGCTTATGTTTTTCAATGTTTCTTTAATTATGTGTTGACTTCCCTGCACCTTAAACTATCCCTACACATCTCCTCATACCCCTATTCCTGTATTATTCAGTCAACAAGCACATGTAGGGCAACTTCTGTGTGGAGACCTCATATTTGATGCTAGGGACACAGAGAGGTTGGTGTTTAGTTCCTGCCCTTGAGAAATAGAAAATATACTCATGGCGATAGGCTAATTATCAAAGCGTTCTTCATTGCCACAGTTTTCTGTGTGTCAAAGCACTCTCATCTACATGACATTGTGCTACAGTATGTCTGCAAAGGAAGCATTTCTCCACAGTGATTATTATGATGCATCTGGTAACTGAGACACCGAGGTGTAGGGACTTGGGAAGGTCAGTCGGTGGCTGAGCTCCAAATCTTTTGGCCAAGTGTTCTTTCTGCTAAGGGGAAGGTTTTTTCCCAGCACTCCCATCCTGGGCACCTTGCCTTTGCAATTTCCTGGTTGTATATTTTATCTCTTTCAGTTGACAAAGTTGACAGGCCCTTGGGGGATACTGACTCAAGACTATTTGCCTTTGGTCAAGTGCTAAATCCCACCGGTGTAGGATTGACTTTGGAAGAGCTACTGTGACTCTCGCTGCCCCCTCCCAAGTTCCACTGTGTGTCTAGAGGGAAATAGGATTATCAGTTCTGTATATACCAGAGAGCACTAGCAAAACCAAATTAGCTCAAGCTGGCTGCTATTCAGGTCAGCTAATTAAATTAGCTATTGTTGCATTACTGATAAGGACAGTTTGGAAAAGGAAAAAGGCCACTCATTCCAGCAGCCATTAGGTGAAGGCTAAGGAAATGTGTTAATGGGAACACTCTGAAAGAAAACCTCTCTGACTAGGAGCAGGACCTCGTGGTCCTTGGTGAACTGTTCTCCTAGCCATCTGCTCCAAGCTCATGCTCCCATAGCTCTCTGGCTCTGGTCTTTATGAACATTGCTACACTCTGGCTTTCTGGTACCCGGCTGCAGCCAAGGCAGCCCTCCCCTTTTTCTCCCACCATGAGCCTAATCCTCCTGGGAATCTGGAGAGAAGTAGGGATTTTTCTGGGTGAGAACAGCTCACCCTTGAGTGCTAAAATGTAAACCCCCCATAGTATAAAACCAGTTGATATTTGGAAGAGTCTTGAAGAAGAACTACAGAGACAGAGGAAGGAAGGAGGGAAGGAAGGAATGAAAGAAGGAAGGAAGGAAAGAAGGAAGGAAGGAAGGAAGGAAGGAAGGAAGGAAGGAAGGAAGGAAGGAAGGAAGGAAAGGGCAGGAAAAATAGAAAAGAGGAGAGAACACCTTGCCCTTATGTAATCTCCCCATCATATAAATGCCAGTTGATATTTGTAAGAGCACTAAAGAAGAACCAGAGACACTAGGGGTGGTGAGAGAGAGAGAGAGAGGAAGGAAGGGAGGGAGGGAGGGAGGAAGGGA
>NW_016808313.1:814038-833829 GCF_001698545.2 Rhinopithecus bieti | reverse complement strand
AAGGAAGGAAGGATGAAAGGGAGAGAAAGAAAGAAGAAGAGAGGGGAGGAAAAATGGGGAAAAAGAGGAAGGAAGGAGAGAGCTAGGAAGTTCCAAAGACACTACATTTTCTGGCTGTCCAATATCTGCTCATTGGCTACTGTGTGCTGTCTTGATGAGGCTGTAAGTTACGTTGACTGCTCTCTTCTAGTTGAGATTTGCTCACATGAACTTACCCTAGGCCAACTAACCAAAGTCCTAAGATCTGGAACTTGAGGTTCAAGGACAAAGAATCTTAGAAGCTCATTCACTTTAGCAGCAACTCACTCCAATGCGACTTGCATCTACACTACATTTCTACCATCAGGTCCCACCCCCATACCCCTCACCAAGCTGTCCTGGTTCCAGCTTTTCCCCAAAACTAATTATCCAGGTAAAATTCTGAGTGCTCCCTGATATCCTTCTGATTTACTCTTTTTCTGCTTAAAATAACCTGAGTCAGTTTCATGCAATCCAAATGATTTAAAACAATCTTTAGTCCAACCCTTTATTTTGGTAGATGAGGTAGGGAACCCAGAGGTATTAAGTGATTTTCTCAAAATCACACAGATGATCATTGGCAGCTCCAGGGCTGGAGCCTAGGCCTCTAACTCTATGCGATTGTGCTGCCTAAATATGGTGCTCACTAAATAGGCATCTTCTGAGAAAGTGAAGGCAACTCAGGGAAACGTGCCTGAGAGTCCATGCCAGAGCCTGGGAAATTCTCATCTGTGCTCCTCATTTTCATGGTTTCATTTTTTCTTGATTTCCTAGATTCTATTTAAGATTTTTAAGCCATGGGATAATATTCTTCTGTGAGAAAACAAGTGAAATTAAAATTGTCCATATGTCAGTTCATATGTATACAGTGTGTGTCCCTCTTTCACTGTCAAATGTGAAAAGTCTGTAGTCCAAATTTACTCTTAGGCCCTCGATACCAAGGGCAACAGTACTTTCTACTGAACTAATGCATGTTTTTTTTTACTTTAATATTTTAATAATCTTTTCAAAAAATAAAATAGAGATGGGGTCTCGCTATGTTGATCAGGCTGGCCTCCAACTCCTGGCCTCAAGCGATCTTCCCATTTTGACCTCTCAAAGTACTGTGATTACAGGCATGAGCCACCATGCCCAGCCTCTGATGTAATTATAATCAAGGACATTGGTAACATCAAGGAGAGGAACAGGTGTACTTATTTTATAGGAGTACCTGTAATTATAATTGGGAAAATACTATACATGCTGTGCTATGCTATGCTATGTACTTACTTTAAATTTGGAACTATATTCTCTCAGCCTCAGTTTCTTCATCTGCAGACAAGAAAATTAACTGTTTTCTCTTACTCAAGCTCTAGCATTCTAAACTAAATGAGGAATTATAAAAGCTATTGAACTAAATGAGAAATTCCAAAGTTAGTGAATTCGGCATATTACTGAAATAATTGGTTTAAAATCTTTCAAGCCCTTTAGGTAAAAATAAAAGGGAAAATGTTGCTAGAGAATCTGTGCTAAAAGACTTTAGTTAAAAACATCAAACCCCACTTCAATGTTCATTCTGAGAAGGACTAGAAAATGTTGAGCCCATCAGTGTTCAGGTGCAGAGTACTAATTCCATGAGACCCAATTCTATGTACCAATATGAGAAGATGTTATTAGCACCTCTCACCCATAAAAAAATCTATCTTCAGCTATTGTCAGCTCAATCAATTGTCATTTTGGGAATTTGGTGGAAAGAGATTGCCTAGTCCTGGGCAAATGGATATTTTCAAAGCATCCACTAAAATAATCATAATTATTGCTTTATATCTTCCTTACACAAAATAATAGAAAGTCGTTGCAAAATATGTGAAAACAGAAAAAAATCTTTATAATTATATCACTCTAACACAATAGTCCTCATTTTCCATAATTTCCTTCTAATATTTGCTCACATATATGTATACAATGAATATTTTGGAAATTTATTGATAGATTTTTTTAAGTTTGTCAAGCTGAATTTTGCCAAATTTGAGCTCAGAAATTAGAAGTACTGGCTGTTTTTTCAACTTTGTTATACATTCCCTTTCTCTCTTCTTTATCCCTGGCCATAAAGTGAGAGTACTGGCACCTTTGCCTTCTGTAATTAATAGGAGTAATGCTTCATGTCTTTGAGCTCTTCTCAGCTATTCAGAAACAAGTACGAATTAATCTTAGATGCACTATTAACTTTTGAAAAACGTTTTTTCTCTGACAATGTTTTTATATTAAGGCTGGGTTCTACGTACGATTTGCTACAAAAAAGGAGACAGGTATCTAACACTCCCTCTAAACTGTCATTGACCTATGATAGGGCCAGTACAGAATGTTCTTCATTAGCTTTTTTTTTAGGTGGAGGCAGATAAACAAGGGGAAGGGGAAAACCATTGGTCAAATTAAGAGCATGCAGATTTAAGTCCTGGGTTTGCAACTTACCAGCTGTGTAACCTTGAGCAAGTCATTTAATATTACTAGGATCAGTTGCTTCATCTGTAAAACACGGGTAATAATAACTATTTCATAGAGTTGTTACGAAGATTAAACAAGCTAATGTAGGAGAAAGTGCTGCAAAAATAAATCACTTTTTTTTCTTGAAAATAAATTATAAACAGGTGACTCCATTGAACTATTCCTAATATTTATCACGAAGATTTTTTTCCATATTATATGAATGAAAAGTGGCTTCAATTTTTGGTGGCTGATGAGCCATTTCCTGAACCGTCTAGGTCCAGGCCTTTTTCTTCTTCTCCTATTTTCAGCTGGTTAGCTGTTCATTGAGATCTTGCCAGAGGGTGGGCGAAAGAAATAAAAACTGAAATCGGTCAATTTGACTCTTTGATAGCAGTCCTGATGAAAGATCTGTGGATAGGGGGTGTTAAAGTTGTGAGTTAAACTGGAATTTTGCCTTCTTACCAGGAAATTGCAAGAACCTATTGATGGCATGGATGCTCTGGTGGTGACAGCGAGTCCTCTTCTCTTGACTGAAGAAATGTCTTCCCCTATCTGAAAAGTGGCCTCTCTTCCAGAATGACACATACTGACTTTTGAAGAAGCAAAGGATACCCGCTGGCCAGTCACATCAGCCAAAACAACTCTGGTGAGCAGTGAATTGACAGATATTGCAACTGGAAGACTGTGGCATCGACAGAGCCCTAAAGCAATAATCTCTCTTTCTGTTCCCCGCTAATCCAGCAATCAAATAATCACTTTTAAGCATTTACTGTGCATCACCGTATAACATAAAATGTGATGCGTAGCTAGATATATATATGACAACCTCTAAATTCTCAAAATATTATAATAAATTAAGAAAGCAAGAGTTGTGCATGTAAAAAGACAACTAACTACATAGGGAGAAGGCAGTGAATACATTTAGTGCATCTCCCCTGTACCAGTCACTGTGTGAGGTGCTGTACAAGTACTAATTTATCTAATCCCCACCAAATCCCTGGCAGGTATTTCTATCCTTGTTCTGTGGATGATGTGGGAGTTAGAGATACTTAATAACTTACCCAAGATCACATAGCTACAGAAGTGTGGGGCCTGTTTTCAGGTTTAGGTGTGTCTAACTCTGTAATCTATGCTCCATAACTAACCCACACCTACTAATGAGAGAAATCAGAGCTCAAAGACATCGTTTAGTATGGTTGGGGCATGACAAGACTTTAAAATGCCAATTGGCAAAACACATTGATAAAGTTATCCCAAGTCCATTAACTTTTCTGGGAAATATTTCTAGCCAGAGGAAAAATGCCTGGATTCTGGAAGCAGGGATGGTGGAATGGAAATGACAGCACTCTAGTCTCAGCTCAGCCGATATCCACACGTGTTCATCCGAGCAAGTTGCTTCCTGCTTCTAGGCTTTGTGTCATCATCCATAGCATAGAGTGTTTCTAGATTGCCTAATGCCACTCACACTACATCACCAGGCAGGTGTATGGTACACTAGCTCTAACATCAAGCAGACCTGAGTTTCAATCCTGGCTCCATCTTCAAGCAATGGGCTCTTGGGCAAGTCATTTTCCCATCTGTAAAAATGGAGATGGTAATACCTACCTCAGGGTCTTTGCCCTTATTGTTCATTCTCCTGGGGACAGTCTTTCCCAGATATCCACAAAGGTCACTCGTTTACCTCCTTCAGGTCTTCACTCCACTTACCTTTTCGTGAGAACTTTCTTGAACACAATACCTAACCTTGTAAACCATCTGGCATTTCCTATCTCTTTCCTCATTTTATTATTTTCTTTAGCACTCAACACCTAACATACTATATATAGCACTCAATTATCTTATTTATTGCCTCTTTCCCACCTCTAGAATGTAAGCTCTATAAGGGCAGGGTTTTTTTGTATTCTTTACTGCTGTATCCCCAGTTTCTAGAATGATTTAGGTGATTAATAAATATTTCTTGCATAAATGAATTTTTTTGTGAGTATAATGTGAGTAAAGTCCTTTGCACAGGACCCAGTACATAGTAAACATTCCAAACATGTTATCTCTTTGTGTTACTATTTTATTGTAACTTTCCCTCATCTCAGCGGGGCAATGTGTTCTCTTTCTTCTCCAGATAACCCAAGATTAGTACTTTAATCCAGCTAATGAATATGAAGGCTTGATTCTGTGGAGATTAGTCTAGAAGCAAGTGGAGTTAATCATTGTGAGGGAAGTAAAGGAGGGGATTTGTGTGGTTGCTACCTTCAAATACCTAAAGGTGTGTCACATGGATAGCAATTCCAGGAAGAATATTTCTGCTGCACAAAAAAGGATTTCAACATAATTGGATGTGTAATAACAGAATAATCTGTCTCAGGAGATATCGAGTTGCTCATTTCTAGAGGTCTCCTAAAGCTAGGTAACTAAATCTCACTGACTCTGAGGATAATTATTGTAATGAGTAACGAGGTTGGAGTGCAACTAGGGAGATCACGCACTTGTGGAGATAGTTAGCAAAATATGGCATTCCTAGGGACAAGATAAATGGACAGTCAATAGGAGTATTTCAATCTATAAGTCAATAAGAGTGTTTCAATCTATAAACTCAAAGAAATCAAGGATAGATGATTAAGAGACTGAGGATTGAGGACGACCATCTCAATAAAAGTCAAGATGTGATATCCAGACTCAAGTCAGTTTTCAGATTTAGAACCCACTGACAGAAAAACAAAAAACAAAAAACAAAACAAAACAAAACAAAAAACAAAAAAACTGAGTCTCTAGGTAATGAGACCTTTCAAATGTTATAGAAAATATATATGGTAATGATTTTCTCATTATTTTCGCAAAAGGCCCTTGGCCATTTTCTCAAGTGATCATACACTAGGGGAAGAGGCTGACCCAAATAGTTTGAGGACCATGAGACATAGGTCCCAAGTTAACACTGATATCTGAGACCCAGAGAGTCATCATGGTCTTGTTGTCAGAGTATAGGGTCTTAGTGTATCCACAACTGTGATTGCCCACAGTGCATCCACTCAGTCCGTGGACCCACACTTGGGAACTTCCTCAGTAACTGAAAGAATAATTGAAATGCATGTACTTGGTAGTTGACAGAAAGCTCACAGGGTTCCTTGGACTGTGGGGTAAGAGCTACTGTAATGAAGAAGACCAAGTGTAATCTTCTAAAACTTCTCTTCCTCCAACCCTACTTCCCTATGAAAATAGTAAACTGAAAGCAATATTGCATGCTAGAGTGAATGGAAGAGATTAATGAAATGCTTAAAGACCTAAAGGATGTAGGGATGGTGGTCCTCATCATATCCCCATTAATTTACTGGTTTAGTCCCTACTAAAACTAGAAGGATACTAGAACATGACAGTCACATTACTGTAAACTCATACAAATATTAGCCCCAATTGCAACTGCTGTGCCAGGTGTGATTTAACACGGCGTCAAGCATATGGTATGCAGCCTTTGATATGGCAAATAAGTTATTTTCCATAACTTATGCAGTGGTTCATGCCTGTAATCCCAGCACTTTGGGAGGCCAAGGTGGGAGGATCGCTTGCATCCAGGAATTTGAGATCAGCCTGGGCAACATAGTGAAACCTCATCTCTACAAAAAATAAAAAATTAGCTGGGCATGATGTCGTGTGCCTATAGTTCCAGCTAATTGGGAGACTGAGGTGCGAGGCTTGCTTAAGCCTGGGAGGTCAAGGCTGCAGTGAGCCATGACCATGCCACTGCACTCAGCCTGGGTGACAGAAACTCATCTCAAAAAAATAAAAATAAATGAATAAAATAAAATCTATGCATATTCAGAGACCAGCCGTATTAATGAACTTTTTAGAAGTTCAGTGCTATGAGGCATGTTGAGATTGTCCTTCCAAACACAAGGGCAGGTTATTTCAATTTATATCTTCTGAGAAAGAATCACAATACCTGATAGTTCTCTTTGGGTTCTGGAAGAAGCAGGACTTCCACATTTGGACATACTGCTCTGACCACTTACCAGGTAACATGGAAAATTTCTAACTCTGGGTGGAGCCTAGAGTAGGAAAGGGCTCTACAGAAGTTTCAGTTAGGCCGGGCATGGTGGCTCATGCCTGTAATTCCAGCACTTTGGGAAGCTGAGACGGGCAGATCACCTGAGGTCAAGAGTTCAAGACTAGCCTGGCCACCATGGTGAAACCCCATCTCTACTAAAAATACAAAAATTAGCCGGGCATGGTGGCACATGCCTGTCATCCCAGCTACTCGGGAGGCTGAGGCAGGAGAATCACTGAACCTGGGAGGCGGAGGTTGCAGTGAGCCGAGATCGCACCACTGCACTCCAGCCTGGGCAACAGAGCAAGGCTCTGCCTAAAAAAAAAAAAAAGTTGCAGCTGCAGTATAAACAGCCCTGCAACTTGAACCATACAACCTAGTAGTCCCCATGACATTATAGGTATCTACGGTGGGAAAAAACATGCTGTGTAGCTATGTCAAGCCACAGTGAAAGTACCACAATATGAACCCATAAAATTCTGGAGCAAGATCATGCCTTTTGCATCAGAAAATTAGACACCAGTTGAAAAAAGAGCTCCAGTGTACTACTGGGATCTAGGAGAGATGAGTACCTGATCTGGAATATCAAATGACTGTGCAGCCAGACATCCTCTCATAAATTGGTTTCAATCAGACCCAGCAAATTTTAAGACACAGTGGACCTAGCAACTACCCATTATAAGACGGAAGTGTTTTATACGGGCTCAGATACAAATAGATCCAGAGGGCACAGTGAGCTACAAGAGCCGAAGGCCCAGAGTCTCATGTTATTCCCGCTGTTACACTGGTGCTTCTCCCTCAGCTCACAAATTTGACAACTTGAAGAGTCCTTTATGATGCTGTGGCTGAGGAGGAAAAGTCTGAGCTTAGTATGTGGGGCAAGCCCCAAATGGATGGCAGCAGGAGCACACCCACTCTTGGGTAATGCTATAAAATATAGTGGGAAACAGAAATTATTAGAATTGGCAGAGATCTGAGTGATTCACTGGCCTTATATTTTGTGTTTGGAAAAAAAGTGGACTGAGATAAAAACATACAGAGACTCATGGCAATGGCAAATGGCTTGGCTAGTGGTTGAACCTGGAAGAAGAGATATTTAGAGGTCAGAGACAAGGAGTTCTAGGAAGGACATATGTGGATGGACTTATGAAAGTGGGCAAAAAGAATGAGGATTTTTGCATCACTTAAGTAACATTCACCCAAGAGTATCCACTGAAGAAGAGGCACTAAACAATCACATAGATAGAATGAGGCAGAAAGTGCCTGCTTTTCTCATTGGCCAGCCCAGTGCTGGCTCAATGGGCACATAAACAAAATGGCTATGGTGGCAGGGAGCAGGTCCAATAGCAAGGACTCCCGCTCACCAAGGCTAATCTAGTTATTGCCATTAAAGAAATGTGTACGCTAGCAACAGACCAGAGTAAGCCCCTTTCCAAATATGGCACCCCATTCCTCAAGGAGACAAACTAACCATTTGATAGTAACTTGAGAACACAGGATCTCTTCTACCCCATAAAGAGCAAAAATTCATCTTGATGGAAATCAACAGGTATTTGACATTTGGGTTTGCCTTTCCTACCTCAAGGCCTTGTCTGGTACCAGTTTTTGAGGATTTCTAAAGCATATGATCCACTGACACAGGATTCTACATCATATCACATTGGACAAAGGAATCCACTTTATAGCAAAGGAAGGATAGCAGTGAGCAAATGACCATGGGGTTCACTTTCCTATCATATGCAACACCATCCAAATACTACTATCTCAACAGAATTACAGAATGAATTTTTTTAAGACAGCACAAGCTTAGAAATGATAGCTTGCAATGATAGGGCACCATCTTCCAGAACATAGTGTACATCTAGATCAATGACCATTTTATGGTACTGCGTCCCTGATATATAAAGTATGTGAATCTGGAGCCAAGGGTTAGAAGTCAGAGTGACCCATTTCCATCACTCCCAATGACCTACTTAGGGGATTTGTACATCCTGTTCCCATAACCCTAGTGTTTGTGGGTCTGGAAGTCTACTTCACAAAGAAGAAATCCTTCCTCCAGGAGACATAGCCTGCCACTAGCATCTATGGCTGCTGTCTTAGCACTGTGAACTGTATCTGACAGAAACCACCAAGCAAGGTAAGGGAAGAAGGCCAACTGACCCACCTTAGGAGGTGATGCTGCTGTTACCAGTTGGGGCAGGACCAAATACATTTGGCAGCCAGATGATTATGGTCACCATGTCCTTCTCAAATACAGTTGCTACACTTGTCCATTTACTCTCAGAAGTCAGCAGGAGATTACCAAGTAATGCTGCAGTGAATTACATTTATTTTGTGGTGAGGAGGAATGGCAATAACCACTGCATATTGGGAAGCAGTCCCAGAGCACACTTGGCAATGTGTAGGATTTTACACACAAACTGTAAGTTAACTCACACCATTTTGCAGGGTCCTTTTGGACCCGCTCACAGAACAGTGCTTGTAATGATCAATTTAATGTGTCAACTTGACTAGGTCACAGAGCGTACAAATAGTTGGTTAAATATTATTTCTGGGTGTGTCGGTGAGGGTGTTTCTGGAAGAGACTAGCATGCCCAAGGTAAGTGACTTTAGAAGATCTTACTAGGAAAAGAAGATTGAGGTGAACCAATCTTTTGATTGAATTGGTTGGCTGAGTAGAGTAGATGACCCTACCCAGTGTGGGTGAGCCTCATCCAAACCACTGGAGGTCTAAACAGAACAAAAGGCTGAATAAGGGAGAATTTACTCTCCATGCCTAACTGCTTGAACTGAAGCATTGGTCTTCCCCTGCCCCTGCACGGGACTTACACCATTAGTATGCTTGCGTCTTAGGGTTTAGATATGAATTAGAACTTACACATTCCGTGCACTGGTTCTTGGATCAGAACTGAAACCTGGTTCTGGTTTTGGCCTTTGTTCTTGGATCAGAACCGAAACCATTGGTTCTCCTGGTTCTCAGGCTGTCGGAATTAGGCTGGAACTACACCTTGACTTTTCTAGGTCTCTAGCTTGCAGATGCAGATTGTGGGACTACTCAGTCTCCTTGATTGTGTGAGCCAATTTCTCATAATAGATAAACTTTATTTAATAAATCTTATATCTTATTGGTTCTGTTTTTCTGGGAAATGCATACTAATACAGTGTCCTGGCCAATACCTAATAGATCAGTCTAAGTTCAATGTCTGTGTAATATACAGTTTTTTTTTTGGAGCTTAGGGCTTATGGAAAACCTGCATTCCAGGCCTGTCCCCTACATCCATCCTAGAAGAGGTAAAGTTATCTGCTGCAGTCCAGCTCTGGCAGGTTCCGGCATCTCTCTCCCTGCTCTGGCAGAAGATTACTCGCTGAAGTGCTGCCTGTCCCAGGATGCTCACCCTGTTCGCTGTTCCTTTCTCTTTTTACATGACCTGTCATTTTTCCCAACAGTAGGTGTCCCCACTGGCGGCAAGGTGATCAAGCACAGAGCAGACCCTTTTAAACTTCACTCTTGCATCTTCAGCAGATTTCCTGTTGATACCTGCAATATTTTAAAAGTCAGTTCCTCCTGGGGGAAAAAGGTAAGAGCATGAGGCGAGAGAGGGGATGAATGGTTTGTGTGCAACCTTTGAACTATTTCATCTTTTTAATTATTTTATTCTCTTTCCATACAGATGCCTCTTTTGATGCCATTTTAATTGTGATGGCTCTTACAGAAACTCTCTCTCCTGTTCAGAAAAAGGCAATAAAGTTTGCAGGATTTTGTTTGAAAGCTTCTGGCTCACATGTGCAAATAATCTTTAAAAAGAGACCCTGTGTAAGGCAAGAGCTCAGAAACCTGCCTCCTGTCTACCATGGATGTACCATAAGCTTTACCTTAAAAGAACAGATGTGAAACCTAGTATTGGCAGCTATGAAACATTCTCTAGGTCTGTTACCTGTTTCAAACCTCCACCACTGCCCACTCTAAGCTCCTATTGACTCATGCATCTCTGAACTTCTTCATACATACTTCCAAGTATTAGAACCTGTAGGGCTGGATGCAGCTCACTCAACCTAGTTAATGGGCTTTGGGTAAGTTGGAGAGGATATGAGGTGTATTCAGCTCAATCTTCCTTTCCTAGTAAGAACTTCTAAAGCCACTTACCTTGGGCATGCTGACCTTCAGCTGCACTTTGACATTGCAAGTATGATCTTCACAGCTTAATCTGATAACATGCCAAAAGTGTAGGATAGTATCCCTAGCAAACTGCATCTGGATTGTCCTCATCTTTCCTGATAGGTAATGTGAACACACACACACATACACGCATGCATGCACATACATATACACACTCATAGCCTTCTTCACATGGTTGTCAGTTTTCCAGAACATCTTGGCACTGGCAGGACTATCTATGCACTTCATGGAAGGGGCTGGGCTTAGTCCAGGTTTTGTGACAATGGGGTCTAGAGAAAGGATGAAATCCAACAGTTAGGCAAAGACAGGTGCCACCAATGCACCTGTATCCAGCCCAGTGCTCCATGCATTAAGCCTGTGGTGCTTTTAAATCATTCTTGGAGCTTTGCAAAATGTTTCTCCTGCCTAAGCTGTCCCTGGCCTCACACACCTAACATGTAAATCTCTCTGCATGTAAGGAAGAGCAAGCGAGCATAAGTCAATGATTCCTGCCCCAATGGCAAACTTAAGCAGTGTGGGACCTTTCATTCCTTGTGCGTCCCAGGTGGATGAGGGCCTGGGAGGCAGAAATGGAAGAACAACGGAGGGAGAAATGAAGACATCCCACTGCCTCATCTTCCACATGCGTGCGTGAGTACTGCGTGTACCATGTGCCCTGTGCCCACTTTCTTTCCCTGCCTTTCCTGAGATTTGATTCTCTTGAGAGTGTTGCATTCTAGAACAGAGAGTGGCAGAGATGGAATGGGATTCAGGGGCTCAGTGAACTCAAAGCCAGTTACGTGATCTGGCTTGACACTTTGTGTTATTTAACTCTTCATGTCTTTGTGTTTTACTTCTTGACCCCGATCTCAGCTTCTTAGAGTGGGCCACTCACCATGGCTATCTCTGGAATCCCAACTTTATCAAAACGCAGCACAAAAGCATTTGCTGCTTTTATTTGTGTATGAAGATGACCAGGAAAGGACATAGGCATAGGTGAAAGAGGGGTTGAGAATTTGCTAGGGTTGACCCAAAACCTGATCCGTCCCAGGTGATATGGGACACTTTCTCTTTGAGAGTCAATCTCTCTCTGAGAAAGTACTTCCTCTCTGAGGCCTATGCTGTGTGGCCAGGAAGCTTAGGCTGCTTTTCTGTAATCAGAGAGAGTTGAAAGGGATTTCAACACTCATTTCATCTAATTCCCTTATTTAACAGATGAGGAAATTGATATGTTTTCTCATCTGCATTTTTCACTCATTATTTCATTTAGTCCTCATGATGCCCCGATAAGGTGGGTGTTATTACTCTATCCTATGAGGGAGGAAGCTAAGCACCACAGAGATGATGCGACTTGCCCAAGGCCACATAGATGGTTAGCAGTGGGGTCTGAGATTGACCCCGGGTAGCCTGACTCTCAGTCTAAGGCCTTTCCATCTTAATCAAGGATCCCTTAATGTTAGTCTAAAAACTTATGCAGGTTATTGATGATATTTTCATACAACTATGACAAATATGAAATATGTACATATCAACATCACCTTACAAACTTTCTTTCTTGGGAAAGCCTGTCTTTTATGAGATGATGCCCTTCCTACACTTTTGGTATTTAGAGTTCTCTTCTTTATGAATTTATAATAATAATAAATAGTGGAGGTTTATATATTTGCTTGGCAAAATGGAACATTGTGAACTATATGACAGTCCTTAATGCTTTTAAAAATTAGGAATCCTGATGTCTGGGAACACAGTACTCTATGGTCATCTATGTTGTTGCCTGCAGCATCTGCCAAGATGAGCCGGAGATTACTACAAGCATTTGACTCGTCATCGTGTCAAGAAGTCATCACCAATGGCTCAGCATGATGGGGCCAAGACTCTGCTCTCATAGGCCTTAAAACTCCTACCTTGTCAATCAGGAACCTGCACAGCCCCAAGAGTACCACAGGATGTCTGGGAGGAAGGGGAGCCTTTCAGCTGTCATGGGAGCCTGGGGGCTTGGGAATTGATGAGATTCCATATTTGACCATTCCTTCCCATCTCTGTCTGGGGTGTCAGACAGGAGGGATAATGCAAAGAACTGAGAACTTAACCTGGTGTGCCCAACACTGCTCTCCTGGCCCTAGGGAAATAAGCTTAATAGGAAGAAAGGATGCTGTGGAGTGCACCAGCCATGATTCCAGGGCCATTACTTAGTAAGTGTATGACCTTGAGCAGCTTCCTTTAGGAGCTTTGCTGTGTTTCTCCAGTAATAAAATTTATTGTATACAAAGCACCTATACAAGGCTGGTACTTACTAAATGCTCAGTAAACATCCATTTTGCCTCATTTTAGCATATGTTCTTTTTCTACTTTGCCTCAAGAGTCGGTGCTAGGGAAAACTGTGAGTTATCTTGTCTTTGGTAACTTCATGTCTACACTCTTGCACCTCTGGGTCTTTCCAGCCAGGGAAATGCTGTTTCATATCCAAATTCACATTGAATGACTCAGAGTTTATGAGGAGAGGACAATGCTGAAGCCAAAGAAAAATTCTGGCAGTTCTGGCAGTGGTATTCCAGACCCCATGGCACCCAGCTGAAGGGGTTTTGTAGTCCCAGCCTCCCTGACACACAGCTGTGGGCCCCGCTCTTTCCTCCCAGGCATGAGGCCAGTCCTGGTGCCAGGCTTGGGCTGGGCACCAGAGCCTCTGCTGTCATTGCCCATCTTTCTCTTGCTCTGTGCACTTGGTGTTACAGCTGACACCTGGGATGTCACATTCTGACATATGAGGCTATGGGGGTCAAGTGGGCAAGGGTGGGGGTGAGAACATGGCTTTCACAGCCAGGTACGTGTCAAACCAAATTCCACTCATGATTGGGTGTCTAGCTTGGAATTGATCTGGATTGGAGTGATGTGCTGAAGTCGAATGACAACGTCTGTCTGGCTGGGGCTTATCTGACAGGACGTGCTTCCTGGCGGGTCCCAGGGTCCAGGACAGAGGCTGCGGGGACAAGGGAGGGTGTGAGGCAAGCGGTGGTCCTTCCTCCTCTTTGCCTTGTCTTCACATTTGTTGCCAGCTCGTGCTTGCTGACGTTTGAGCAGATTCTATTTATGCAAATAGGCTATTTTTCTTTATTTTGAGTCTCCTACATGCATGTAGACCATTAACTGTCACAAAGGTCTCTTTTCACGGTGGTGACTAACAGCACGGTCACTCACCCAGCAACAAGGAAGAGGCCTGACTGGGGAGGAAGAGTGTTTAATATTGATGTGAGTCCTGAATAAATGAGGATTTGTGAGGCAGTGTTAGATGGCGTTCCACAGCCCAGGCTTTGAATTCAGACAGCCCTGAGTCTGAATCTCTGCATTGATACTTATTAGCTTGATGGGATTGGGTAACTTTATTTAACAGCACTGATCCTCAGATTCTACATCTGTAAAATGGTGACATAATAACAAACATTATTTGGGAGTATTTTGAGGATTAAGTGAAAATGCATGCAAAGCAGCTCTCTTTAGAAAGCTTGGACAATTTCTCGTATTATTATAGGAGGATTTTGATCTTCTGCCACTTGAGTTTTACCACTTTATGAACATTCTTTGTTTTGCTCTCTGTAATTAGGATAACAAGAGGGTACCAAAAGGAAGAAAGGAAGAGGAGACCCCGTGGTTGGTAGGCTGGAAGAAATACTTAGGAGAAGCAATTCATTTTCTTGGGGATATTTCCAGTGGCATGTTTTATCCTAGAAACTTCTTTAGAAAATTGTACAAGGCTTATAGAGGTATAATTTTGTTTTTTGGAAACTTGAAAGACAGGGCAGGAGCATAACTACGTATATTAATACTAGGGTATATAATTGTTATTAATAGAAAATCAGGCCAGGTGTTTCTCTTCATGCCCATACACTTTGGGAACCAGAGGCGAGAAGGTCACTTAAGGCCAAGAGTCTGGGACCAGTCTAGGCAACATAAATACAAAAATTAGTCGAGTGTGGTGGTGCGTGCCTGTAGTCCCAGCTACTTGGGAGGCTGAGGTAGAATTGCCTGGGAGGTTGAGGCTTCAGTGAGCTGTGATGGTGCCACTGCACACCAGCCTGGGCACCAAAGCGAGACTCTGTCTAAAAAAAAAGGAAAGACAGTCAGCTGCTTTCATTCTCCAAATAAGTGTAGAAAGATAATAAGAAATGTTTGACTGAAAGTATAGCTTTGTCTTTGACCATGGAACAAAAGTGGGCGGAAGGCAATTGGGGAAAGAAGCCAATCAGCAACCTCCAGAAATTTCCTCTTTTTTTCACTCACAAGAACAGATTTTTGGGGTAGCAGCTGACCTCATGCAAGCTGCTCCAAGTCAATGAAAGGGGGCAGCACTAGCAGTGTGCCAAGCGGCCAAAGCCAGAAAAATAAACCTAGAGGATCCTTGGGTACCAAAGCTGGAAAAAAGCGCAAATTCAGATGAGAGGTTATAATGTAGACTGAGATAAGACAACAGAGTTCCAAGTATTAGAGAGCAGTGAATCCAAGATGTTTGCAACGTGATGTCAACTTAAACCTCTTTTAAAGTTTTCATTATGAACTTTCCCAAGCATGCTCACGAGTACAGAGTACAACATTGCCTATCACTGAGCTTCAGCAACTATCAACTTTTCTCCATACCTGCTTCTTTTTTTTACCCTCTTTTAATTTTGCTAAAGTACATTGCAGATACCCCTAAACACTTCAGTATGCACTTTATTTCTACTAAATTTAACAATTATTTATCAACAATACGGTCTTGCAAGGTTGCCCTCTCTTACCACTGCTATTCAAGATAGTATTGGAAGTTCTGGTCAGGGAAATCAGCAAGAAAAAGAAATAAAGGGCATCCAAATAGGAAGAGAGGAAGTCAGATTATCCCTGTTTGCAGATGATGTAGTTCTACATCTAGAAAACCTCATAGTCTTTCTAGATCTAGAAAACCCCAAAAGCTCCTTCAGCTAATCAACAACTTCAACAAAGTTTCAGGATACAAAATCAATGTACAAAAATCACTAGCATTCCTATACACCAATAACAATCAAGCCGAGAGTTGAATAGGAAATACAATCCCATTTAAATACCTAGGCATACAGCTAACCAGGGAGGTGAAAGATTTCTACAATGAGAATTACAAAACACCGCTCAGAGGTATCAGAGATGACACAAACAAACGGAAAACATCCCATGCTCATGGATAGGAAGAATCAATATCATTAAAATGGCCATACTATCCAAAGCAATTTATAGATTCAATGCTATTCCTATCAAACTACCAATGATATTCTTTACAGAATTAGAACAAACTATTTTAAAATGTATATGGAAACAAAAAAGAGCCTGAATACCCAAGGCAATCCTAAGCAAAAAGAACAAACAAAGCTGGAGGCATCATGTTACCCAACTTAAAACTATACTACAAAGCTACAGTAACCAAAACAGCATGATAGTGGTACAAAAACTGATACATAGACAAATGGAACAGAATAGAGAGCCCAGAAATAAGGCCACACAACTACAACCATGTGTTCTTTGACAAAGCTAACAAAAACAAGCAATGGGGAAAGTACTCCCTATTTAATAAATGGTGCTGACAGAACTGCCTAGCCATATGCAGAAAAGTGAAACCGGACCCCTTTCTTACACTGTATACAAAAATCAACGCAAGATGAATTAAGGACTTAACTGTAAAAGTCAAAACTATAAAAAGCTTGGAAGATAATGTAAACAATACCATCTTGGACATAGGAACAGGCAAAGATTTCATGACAAAGACTCCAAAAGCAATTGCAACAAAAGCAAAAGTTGACAAATGAGATCTAATTAAACTTTAAAAGCTTCTACACAGCAAAAGAAACTATCAACAGAGTAAACAGACAACCTACAGAATGGGAGAAAATATTTGCAAACTATGCATCTGACAAAGGTCTAACACCCAGCATCTATAAGGAACTTAAACAAATTTACAAGAAAAAAACAAACAACCACATTAAAAAGTGGGCAAAGGACACGAACAGACACTTTTCTAAATAAGACATATATGCAGCCAACAAATATATATATGAAAAAGGTCAGCCGGGCACAGTGGCTCACGCCTGTAATCCCAGCACGTTGGGAAGCCGAGGTGGGCATATCACCTGAGACTGGGAGTTCGTGACCAGCCTGACCAACATAGAGAAACCTCATCTCTACTAAAAATACAAAATTAGCCAGGCGTGGTGGCACATTCCTGCAATCCCAGCTACTCCGGAGGCTGAGGCGGGAGAATCGCTTGAACCCAGGAGGTGGAGGTTGTGGTGAGCCGAGACCACACCATTGCACTCCAACCTGGGCAACAAGAGTGAAACTCTGTATCAAAAAAAAAAAAAAAAAGCTCAACATCACTGATCATTAGAGAAATGCAAACGAAAACCACAATTAGTACCATCTCACGTCAGTGAGAATGGCTATTTTAAAAGTCAAAAGTGACCAATGCTAGTGAGGTTGCAGAGAAAAGGGAGCACTTATACACTGTGTTAGTGGGAGTAATGGGAGTGTAAATTAGTTCAACCATTGTGGAAAGAAGTATGGTGATTCTTCAAAGAGTTAAAAACAGAACTACCATTTGATCCAGCAATCCCATTACTGGGTAGATACCCAGAGGAATATAAATCATTCTATTATAAAGACATATGCGTGCATATGCTCATTGTAGCACTATTCACAATAGTGAAGACATGGAATAAATCTAAATGCTCATCAATGACCAATTGAAGAAAGAAAGTGTGGTACATATACACCATGGAATACTATGCAGTCATAAAAAGAATGAGATCATGTCTTTTGCAAGAACATGAATGGAGTTGGAGGCCATTATCCTAAGCAAACAAATACAGAAACCGGAAACCAAATACTGCATGTTCCCACTTATCAGTGTGAGCTAAATGATGAGAACACATGAACACAAAGAAGGGAACAACAGGCACTGGGACCTCCTCGCGGGTGGGAGAAGGGAGAGGAGCAGAAAAAAATAACTATTGGGTACTAGGTTTAGTACCTGAGTGACAAAACAATCTGTACAACAACCCCCATGATACGAGTTTACCCATATTACAAACCTGCGCATGTATCCCCAAACCCAAAATAAAAGTTAAAAAAAAAAAAAATCTTGCAACATCACTTAAAAAAGTTTTAAAAGGTTAAAACAGGACTCTAATGTATATATAAGAAGTTCATATGTGATAAAGATGACAGCAGAAAGTTTGGTTTATTCAATGCTGGGTTAATTAATTTGTTGGAAAAGGTAAATTTCAAGATCAATTTCAAATGAACTAACATTTCGGTAAAATATCAGGATAAATACTCTCTAATTCATCTTTTGGCAAAATTGCAACTGTGTCTTACTTTAGTAAGAGTAAATGTAGGCATTTCTCATGATTATATTGAGCCGGTGTCACTCTTTAAATATATGGGGAAACACTGTTTTTAATACAAAGCATTTTACAGCATTTTTTCTAATCACAGCACCAAAGATAGGAAAATAATATACTTGGCTACCTAAAAAGCACCCTACCCCCCAAACAAAACAAAAACAATAGCAAAACAAAATAAGTTATAGGCAAAACTTTAATTAAAATATAAAATTCAGAAGAAAATATTCAACCTGTGTGAAAGACAAAGGGTTAAGATCTTTTGCATAGCAGTGTTTATAAATCCACAAAAAACTTGGCCATCTAAAAGGAAATGAGAGATAATTCTCTGCTTTAATTCACAGACATTCCATGTTGCAATCTGTCCATTTTCTGCCTTCTTTCTGCCTTCGGCTTTCCTGCGGCCTATCATCTTAGCCCAAACTTAATGTTATTAAGTGGTTGTTTGATAGGTTGTAGGATGGGTTTGTGAAGTTTTCTTTTTCTTTAGAGAGGGATTTCTCTTGTTGTTATGCTTTTATTTCCTAAAAATTAATTTCAATGGTTTAGTGAATTTCGAGGGTGGGGAATGAAATGAAAATACTGTTACCTAACCAGCTTTACATCTACATCTTCAGATGATGTTTCACTGCAGTTTTTAACTTAATGGGACTGTATTAAAAACAATGTCTCCCCATATATTTAAAAAGCAATACTGGTTCAATATAAGAATGAGATATATCTACATTTACTCCTGTTCAAATAAGACATGCTTGCAACTTTGCCATATAAGTAAAGATATGCTGGGAAGGAAGAAAAGGCTGTGCAGTTTGAGTTTTGCTGACTTCTTAAGCAAGAAACATGTTGGCCCGAGCAGGAATTGGCATAACCTCCACAAACTGTGCCTCTACGTGAAATCACTTCATTCTTCATGTCTCTTCTTCAGTGAAGTTTAGTAACTGGCCTAGTCAAAAGATATCCTTTCTTTGATAAAAGTTTGGATGTGAAAAGGAAAAAGCAGTAACAGTTGTCACAGAGGGTGAATAGCATCTTTGACATCCCAGATTTAGCTGAATGTCATTAGGTTGGATTTGGATAGTTGAATACTGCTGATATTTGTGCCCGTCAGCAAATTCTATATTTGATTCCTTCTTCCCAAGGGCTTTTGCGAAACAAGGAGTATTGTATCAGGAACAGAGCTGTGGTTAGCCTCCTAGTTATTACGGTGGAATAAACAGTAAGACATGCAACACAAGCAATGAAGAGGTCCGTGGGAAGAGAGGAAGGATGGGGTACCATTACTTTTTTCACAATTTATCCATTGTTTCCCAGTGTTTGCATTTGCTGAATATTTATTTACTTATTTTTTAAAAAAATCTCTGTCTTGCTCTGTCACCCAAGCTGAAGTGCAGTGGCACAGTCACAGCTCACTGCAACCTCAACCTGCATGGCTCAATTGATTCTCCCGCCTCAGCCTCCCAAGTAGCTGGGACAACAGGCACACACCACCACTCCTGGTTAATTTTTGTATTTTTTGTAGAGACGGCATCTTGCCATGTTGCCCAGGCTGGTCTCGAACTCCAGGGCTCAAGTTGTCCGCCTGCCTCGGCCTCCTAAAGTGCTCTCTCTCTTTATATATATATATATATATATATATAACCTTTGAGCTCCTAGAAAAACAAGAATTATATATTTTTATATTATTATATATGTAATATACAATTATATATATAATTGTATAT
>NW_016808313.1:769896-813703 GCF_001698545.2 Rhinopithecus bieti | reverse complement strand
ATATATTATTTTATATATATAATTATATATAGAGAGAGAGAAAGAGAAACATGATAAAATCTGGCTTATTAGACAGTCTGCCAGTAGAATATTTATTTGCAACTTAGCACATTCACAAAATAATGTTCAGTGCTATTTGTAATAATGGAGGAGAGACTAAGACCATCCCTGAGAAGGTTAAAGGGTGGTAGTCATTTTCAGATCAATACAAGTAGACTGACTTTATACCTGAAGTTTGCCAGTGATGGCATAGAACTTGCTCTGCTTCCACCTGCATACTTTTTCAGGTACAAAAGTACCCAAACTAGAAACCTGGGCATCATCCTCTACTTATCCCACTCTCTATCCATACCACACCCACATTCTCATAATCTTTTTTTAACTTTCACTGCTGTCTCTCCTCCTTCCTTGATCCCTCTTTGTCAGGCCCTGCACTAGCTTCCTCAGGGTCTCCCAGATTCCATTCTTATCCAGTTCATTTTAAAAGCAAATTTGATCCTGTCAATCCCTTAAAACCCTTAAATGACTCCCTTTCAACTTCAGGATAAAATCCAAACTCCTCAGCATGGGGTAGTTTCCAGTTTGGGCTCTGCTTGATCTGTCAACATCCCTCCATCCATAGTCCATGCTCTAGCCACAATGAGACACCTGTCACATGATTCACATGCTTGCTTAATGTTTGCTATTTTTGCCTACTTCTAAATGATCTCCACTCACTCGCTCACTATTCCCCTTATCTGCTGAACTCACTTCTTTCTTTCAAGAGCCAGCACAGTGTCATTTTCCCTTGGAAGCCTTATTTCATTCCCTAGCCTTCCAGACCAGGCCATTCCTCACGACCACTCCCATAGTGACCACTCCACAGCAATTTTATAGCATTAATCACATTTTATTATAATGCCCTATTTACGTGTCTGGTTCCTCCCCTCTGTCATGTTGAATTGAGCTCTCCATTGTTAGTGGGTTCCAAACAGATGATCAATGACACATTTCAAGGAGATGAAATAGGAGAATTAAGAGTCAGACAGAAAGGTAGAAAGGACCTCTTAAGTCTCTTCAACTTTTTGGTGTCTGAATTTCTCTGACTCCAAGATCCTCAAAGATGCTGCCATTCCTTGAAAATAATCAGACAAATAATGTCATCACAGTTTTATCATAGAAAATACTTTTATTTTTTATTGCCTTTTGATATGGTTTGGCTATGTCCCCACCCAAATCTCATCTTGAATTGCAGCTCCCATAATCCCATGTTGTGGGAAGGATTCAGTGGGAGGTAATTGCATCATGGGGGCAGGTTTTTCCATGCTGTTCTTGGGATAGTGAATAAGTCTCATGAGATCTGACGGTTTTATAAACGGGAGTTCACCTGCACAAGCTCTCTTACCTACCACCACGTAAGATGTGACTTTGCTACTCCTTCACCTTCTACTGTGATTGTGAGGCCTCCTCAGCCATGTGGAACTGTGAGTCCATAAACTTCTGTTTCTTTATAAATTACCCAGTCTCGGAGATGTCCTTATTAGCAGTGTGAGAAAGGACTAATACACCTTTGAAACTGATTATCCAGCAATAGAATGACTATTTTTAGTAGAGATAGGGTTTCACCATGCTAGTCAGGCTGCTCTGGAACTCCAGGCCTCAAGTGATCTGCCCACCTAGGCCTTCCAAAGTGCTAGGATTACAGGCATGAACCACTGCCCCTGGCTTACGACAAAGGACCTTTGATGATCCTTTGTACTCGACACCTCAACTTCCATGGCTAAGGCCACACTCTGCTCAGAGTCAGATACAGATAGAGATGTTTTTGTTTTGATTTTTCCATTGATTCTGGTGGTATTGATGTCATCAGTACTGGAATCAAGGTCTCTAAAGGGTTTTGCTAAGGCGGATAATTCTGAGATTCACGAGCAACACCTTCCTTAAAGACAATGACAATGGTGGAGGGATGTGAGAAAGAAAGGAGAGAGAGAGAGAAACAGAAGCTGCCCAGGCTTCCAACCCCTGAGGGATAAAGATGTTGGGATCTCAGCCAACACCCTTAAGTAATAAGGAGTGATGGGAGAGAAAGGCTGACAGTTTGTGACATGTGACATGTGACTTTCTAATGACCCAGAGACTGGATTTGTTCTAAACAGAAAGAGCTTTTAAGCTGACATCAGGAACAGTTTCCAGTCCAACAAGTAGCTCATATCCCTCTCACGAAGGAAAAACCCAGAGGGAAGTAATTATTTAGAGGACCAGAGTTCTCTCTGCCTTGGAATCTAAATTGACAATACTTTGTTAAACTCCCATTGAGTCATTGACCACACCCATTCTGACATGGAAAGTTGCCTCAGTGGAAGAAAAAGCAGTCTTCAGATAATGTGTAAAACATATTTGTAGGAGCATAAAGAAAAGTATGAAAGAGAGTCCCCCTACCAAAACTGTTAATATTGGGTATTTTAGGAGGTTAGAGTCAGAGAAGGTGAGGAAATTAAACATTTTATTGTACTTCCTGACTTTGTAACAAATATAGATTATGTTTATAATTATTAAAAATCAGTTAAGGCGGGGCGTGATGGCTCACGCCTATAATCCCAGCACTTTGAGAGGCCAAAGCAGGAGGACCACTCCAGACCAGGAGTTCAAGGCCAGCCTCGGCAACATAATGAGACTCTGTCTCTATAAAGAATTTAAAAATTAGCCAGGCACGGTAGCCTGCACCTATAGTCCCAGCTACCTGGGAGGCTGAGGTGGGAGGATCATTTTGAGGTAGTAGTGAGCTTTGATGGTGCCACTGCACTCCAGCCTGGACAGCAGCAAGACCCTGTCTGTAAAACACAAACAAAAGCAAAATCAAAAAACACCAAGTTAAGTAAAATAGTTATAATAAACTACACACACACACACACACATATCTATCTATCTATATATATATAATGATAATAAATAAAGATTAGGCAAACTTGTGTCTAGGACCAAATAGCAGAGGGAGGAAGACAGGAAGCTTAAATTTATTGACTGTACTTTGAGCCAATCTGTGACATATGTGATTTCATTTAATCCTCACAGACTCACAATTTGGTGAAATAAATACCAATAGTACCATTTTACAGAAGAGGAAACTGAAGTTCAGGGAGACTAAGTAATTTGCCCAAGGTCACAGAGATAGGTAATAAGCAGAAGAGCCAGGAATTTAACCCAAGTCTGTCTTCAAAAGCCATAGCTTTCCACAAACCCAATTTTATGAAATAATTTCTCTGAAAAGTAGATTTTTTTCTACACATCTTATACAAATATAAGTAAAGAATATTCATTTCTTGTTCAGTAAATTCCTTGTGTATCTGAAGAAGGAATTCACTGAAAGTAACAATTCTATAGTTAAAATAACATTACTTTCTTTATGGACAAATTTTTCTTACTACTTTGCCATAAACCTTCCTCTATATATCTATTGAAGAAAGGACATTTACTGATTTTTGTTGTTGCTATGGAGTTAGTATGTTAGAATAATATTATAGTTGTGAAAGTGAAGAAGGCCATAGAAAAGAAAACACATACACAAAATAATGTGTTTGGAAAGAAAAATAATCCAGCACTGTTAGGATATGTGATAGGCAAAGCAGATATTTGGTTAAAAGATCATAGTTCATGCCTCCATTTTTTCAGCTATAAAATCACATTGAAAAAAAACCCCAACTATTTTAAACACATGATGAATTCTAGACATGTTGAAGTTATTTTCATGTCGACGTGGGTGGGGTCTGCCACTCAAGAAACTTGCCCAACTATATTCTGTTTTCCCGTATCTTCGTGGACTCTCAGGCAGTTCCTCAAGTGTTTGTTCATGTTTGGTCATAAATACAGTCATTTATTTAATTATTACTCCATTTCAGGTATTAAAAGGTCAAATCTAGTCTAACATGACTTAGTTCTCAAGGCTGGGAGAGGTGACTCACGCCTGTAATTTCAGCACTTTGGGAGACTGAGACCAGGTGGCTTGAGGCCAGGAGTTTGAGACCAGCCTGGGCAACAAAGCGAGACCTTATCTCTACAAAAAAGAAAAAAAAAAAGAATTGGCTAGGTATGGTGGTCCATTCCTGTAGTTCCAGTCACTTGGGTGGCTGAGGCAAGAGGATCACTTGAGCTCAGGACTTCAAGGTTGCAGCAAGCTATGATCGAGCCTCTGCGCTCCAGCCTGGGTAACAAAGCAAAAGACTGTCTCCAAGAACAACCACCACCACCACCACAACAGAAATTTAGATCTCAGGTGCAATCTGCAATTCTTTTCCCTCTTTATCACATGCCTCTCTTGTGGCTCAAGCACCTACAGTGAGGGAGGGGGCAACTGTGGCTTCTCATTCTTGGCCACCTTTCCACTTTGTCCCCTGGATATCCTGGGGTCCAAGTAGGGGGAAGGGGTTTATAGATGAAGAAGGGAAGACTTTCATGTTACTGGTGCCAAGTAATCCCCTCTCGGCTAACCCTGGCTCTCTGTGTTGTTCACCCCACAGCTGTTACTCCCAAAGCACTTTTGCCCCAACAGGCTTCCTTCTTGTATGGTGACTCAAGTCCAGAAACTTCCCACAGGACCTACGTGGCCATAGGAAACTCATTCATCTCTGCCAGACCAAAACGTGGTAGTGGAGATGGCTGTCTACTACCACTGTCTCTCCTCACTCACCATTGTGCATGGCCACAGCTGGTCTTCAGGCCCAATTCTAGGAGAGAAGAGGCAACAGTCATGAGTTTCACATACAATCTCAAAGAATCCTTCCAAGGACCCTTTCACCCCTTCTCCCTCCTTCAACTCCACACCCTGTAAACATCCAGTGGGGAAGTAAGAGGCCTTTCTCTCACTTTTCACAGGTACCCTCAACTTCTGTGTGTATTTCTCATGAATCCTTATCACTTGATTTGGGGAAGGACAACCCTCAAAAGGTAAATGCAGAAGAGATACCACTACTAGCCTAAAACCTTTCAGTGTAACTCTTTAGTCACTCATTCAATCTCTGGACTTGTTTTATATACACTACCGGGCATTGATGTGGTTTGATGTTTGCTGAACAGGTCCTGCTTTCTTTAAGTATGTTCAGCAGAATGTTTTAATTCCTCTCTTTAAAATGAGGAGATGTTACCAGAAAGGAGTCCAGATCCAGACCCCAAGAAAGGGTTCTTGGATTTCGTGCAAGAAAGAATTAGAGGCAAATTCATAAAGTGAGAGCAAATTTAATTAAGAAAGGAAAGACATAAAATAATGGCTACTCCACAGGCAGAGCCAGCCCTGAGGACTGATGGTTGGCTATTTTTATGGTTATTTCTTGATTATATGCTAAACAAGGGGTGGATTATTCATGAGTTTTCTGGCAAAGGGGTGGGCAATTCCCAGAATTGAGGGTTCCTCCGCTTTTTGACCATATAAGGTAACTTACAGACATTGCCATGGCATTGGTAAACTGTCATGGCACTGTTGGGAGTGTCTTTTAGCATGCTAATACATTATAATTAGCATACCATGAGCAGTGAGGATGATCAGAGGTCACTTTTGTCCCCATCTTGGTTTTGCTGGGTTTCGGCCAGCTTCTTCATGGAAACCTGTTTTATCAGCCAGGTCTTTATTACCTGTACCTTGTGCTGATCTCTCATCTCATCCTGTGTCTTAGATTGCCTAACTTCCCGGGAATGCAGCCCAGTAGATCTCAGTCTCATTTTACCCAGCCCCTATTCAAGATGGAGTCACTTTGGTTTAAATGCCTCTGACAGATATACTTCTTACTCATTGTTCTCAGCTTGGGGCTTTAACCAACATTCCAGGACACTGGGAAAAAATCTCACTCAATATTTTGTTTCCTAAGAAAAATGGCTTTTGTTAGCTTGAAAATTCTTCAAGAAGACGAAAGAACAGAATTTCAAAACCCCCTTAAGAAGTGAGTGAAGTCATAAAATCGTAGACATTTTACAGCTTGAAGTATCTCAGAAATCACCACCTTCTCTTTTCTTTTCTTAAACTTTTCTTTTAGGTTTAGGGGTACATGTGAAAGTTCGTTACATAGGTAAACACGTGTCATGGGGGTTTGTTGTACATATTATTTCATCATCCAGGTATTAAGCTCAGTACCCAATAGTTATCTTTTCGGCTCCTTTCCCTCTTCCCACCTTCCCATCTTTCATTATCTATGAAAAAATCATGTTCCAAAAAGGATAATTGACTTGCCCAAGGCCATGGCTATAGGGCTAGTTATGAGCAGTGCTCAGTCTGCCTACAGATTCCTCTCTTCATGCATCCACAGGGTAGTAGAAAGTATTTTTTTCCTTCATTGTGATGCTTCCCTATTATTATCATCCTTATTTTTATTATTGACACACTGAAAAAAATTCATGACTGAACAGTGTTTTGAGATATTAAAATTATAGTTAAACACATTCATCTAGAACACCATCAAAAGCTAAAACAGGAATTTTACATATTCTTTATTTTGCTTTTATGAGGAAGAGGCAAATGACATGTAAACAAGTTGCTATTAGAAACTTACCCAAAAAAGAAGCTTTTAAGATATGTCATTTCTTGATGAATCTGGTCAATACAGTTTCTCCTTATTTGAAAACTGAAATAACAAACCTTTACATTTCCATAAGTCTTTGCCACTTAGAGCTCTTCTTTTCCTTTCTCTTTTTTTTNCCCTATTATTATCATCCTTATTTTTATTATTGACACACTGAAAAAAATTCATGACTGAACAGTGTTTTGAGATATTAAAATTATAGTTAAACACATTCATCTAGAACACCATCAAAAGCTAAAACAGGAATTTTTACATATTCTTTATTTTGCTTTTATGAGGAAGAGGCAAATGACATGTAAACAAGTTGCTATTAGAAACTTACCCAAAAAAGAAGCTTTTAAGATATGTCATTTCTTGATGAATCTGGTCAATACAGTTTCTCCTTATTTGAAAACTGAAATAACAAACCTTTACATTTCCATAAGTCTTTGCCACTTAGAGCTCTTCTTTTCCTTTCTCTTTTTTTTTTTTTTTTTTTTTTGAGATAAGATCTCACTCTGTCACCTAGGCTGGAGTGCAGTGGCACTATCACAGCTCACTACAGTCTTGAACTCCTGGGTTCAAGCAATCCTTCCATCTCAGCCTCTCAAGTAGCTAGGACTACAAGGCACCATGCCCAGCTAAGTTTTAAATTTTTTGTAGATGTGGGATCTCGCCACGTTGCCCAGGCAGAACTTTTCAAAACATCATTTGAAACTCTGCATTGAGAAATTAGGTTATAATGATTACCCTGAATCACTACAAATGACTTTTGTTTTTGTTTTTGCTTTAATAGGAGAAAAGGCATATAAATTTATTTAACGTGCACACAGAAACCTTCAGAATAAAGACCCAAGCCAACAATAAGGTGCAGAATCTTATATTCCATCTTGAGATTATAGGAAAAAAATGTGAGCTCAGAGTATAGCCCAAAACTGGTTCTGTTGGTAAATCAGGTTTAGTGGCAAGACAAGTTATGAGAGGGAGAAAGGAAGAGGCCAATCTAGCAAAGGTAGCCTTGTTATATGGATGAAGCCTCGTAGAGAGCAGTGCTCCGAGAGAGTAGACAGTAAATATGTTTTCAGACCTTTAAAGGTGTCAGTCTCAGTTAATCTCTCCTAGATCCAGGAATTGCCTAGAAAGGGAAGGCCTGGCTGCACTAATGAAGATTCTCTACAGCTGCAAATTTCTCTCAACTCAGTCTGCTGGCCATGCAGCAGCCATTTCAAAATGACTTTTGAATAGTCCAAAGAAGATGGAAATTTGTTCTGCGTAATTTAGTGGTAAGTGTTTAGAAATAGTCCTCCTACTTGTGGTATTGGCAGATGGAAATTCTCAGCTAACTAGTACATTCCAATAACTGAAGTACTTCGCTTTCCCAGCCATGTTGGATATTGTTTTGCCATTCCAATGTGCTTCCAATGGGCAGATGCTGTTGGCTAAAACAAAGTCCTTAAATCCTTTTGTATTAGTCAGAGTTCTCCAGAAAAAGAAACCAAATAGGAGGTGTAGATACAGATAGATACAGATATAAATATATAGATATAGATAAAAACATTGGTGATAAAATATGGGCTCACATGATTATGGAGACTGAGAAGTCCCACAATCTGTCATTGGCAAGGTTCAGGCCCAGGAAAACTGGTGATGTAGTTTGAAGACCTGAAAGCCAGAGAGCCAATGGCTGTAGATTCCAGTTCAGGTCTAAAAGCCTGAGAGCCAGGAGTCCTAAAGGCAGGAAAAGATGGATGTCCCAGCTCAAGCAATCAGGCAGAGAGCAAGTTCATCCTTCCTTCATCCTTTTGTTCTGTTCAGACCCTCAACAGATTGAATGATGCTTTTCCATACTGGGAAGAGACAACTGTTTTACTCAGTCCACCAATTCAAATTCTAATCTCTTCTGGAAGCATCCTCACACACACACACCCAGAAGTCATGTTTAAATGGCTATCTGGGCATCCTGTGGTCCAATCAAGTTGTTACATAAAACTAACTGTCACAATTTTTTTCTACAGTATGTATCAAAAAACCTTAAATTATATTCTAGAAATTTATCCTAGAAAAATACTGAACAAGTGTGAAAAGCTGCTTTACAATGATATTCAATGTCGCATTTCTTATAATTTTCAACATTAAGGAATAACCTCCATGTCTAATAAAAGAGGAATGGGCCCAAAGATATTATACAGTGACAAAATGAAATTTTATACAGTCAATAAAATGGTGATATAGAAGACAATTTATTGACATCTGAATGTGTTAATGACATTTTCTTTAGTGAAAGAGTAAGATGTCAGGGTGTGTAGTAAAATCACAATTTTGTTTTAAAAAGTTATGTATCTTTAAGTTTGTGTGTACAAGAAAGACTATTGCTGAGATATGGATATCTTTGGCTTGCTGCCCCTAAGAATCTATTTGTATGAGTTGTTAAGACTGATATTCATGAGATCTTTATGTTTTTTGGCTCAAGAAAGAGAAAGACATATTGGGGATGAAGATAGCCAAAGTGATGGAGGGAAAAGGAGGTGGGAGTGATTTCAACGGCATGGACTCTGTTTCAAAACCCAGCCAGTCAGGTTTTGAGTCTCAACTGAGAGAGAAGTTAGGGAGAAAAGCTGAAGAACTGTGTTGGTAAAAGTTTGCTAGCCTCTGGGCACCAACTATTTCACTTCAGGATCTAAGGAACAAGATGGGCCTTAGATTTAAGAGAGGGTCGCTGGTCAGCCTCTCTCCACCCTCCCACTCGTTTCAGGCTGGCACCAGCACAGGGTAGCTGTGCCCACCGAAGGAGCCATCTTATGGAGAACAGCAGCAGCATGGATGGCAAGCAGGCTGGAGCAGGAAAGAGTTGTGTTCCCAGGCATGTGTGAGACTCCAGGATCCTGCAAGACATGCCCCGAGGGACAGCTGAAATCTACAGGGAGCAAGTCAGGGCTGGGATCTGTCACAATGTGTGTAGTAATCTAATGTAGATTTTTCGATCTTGGCACTTGTTGACATTTTTGAGTGGCCAATTCTTTGTCATTGAGGGCTATCCTGTGCATTGTAGGAAGATAAGGAGCATTTCTGGCTTCTACCCGCTAGATGACAGTAGTCCCAACTCATTTAGTTGTGACAACCGAAAACGTCTCCAGATATTGTCAAATGTCCCCTGGGGTTAAAATCTCCCTAGGCAGAGAACCACTGATATAATGGAATCACAATTGCAATGACAGGTTAGTGAAAATTGGTGCATGATAACAGCTAACATTTAATGAGTCTTTGTAGTGTTCTGAGCTTTATGTTTTTAACTCATTTAATGCTTACAATAACTTCATGAGGTGGGTTCTATACTTTTCTTCATTTTAAAGATGCAGAAATGAAAGCACAGCACAGAGAAGTTAAGTAATTCTCCCAAGCTTACACAGCTGAGAGGTGGCAGAGCGAGAATAGGACCCCATGCAATCTGGCTATGGAGACCTTAAGAAATGCAATAATATGTTAACAATTGCAGACTTCTATGTGATTGCCATTGTTCTTTGTAGGTTTTTATTTTTGTACTTTCTAATTTTTTTTTAGTAAAAGAAGTCACCTTAATAATAAGAAAAACATTAGCAAGTAATTTACTAAGAGCCAGTGTTGCAGGACACCTGTATGAGCCTGCTTGCGTGGTGAGTATATCTCAGCAAAGAGCCCCATTGGGTGTCCTTGTGCACAATCCCAAGAAAAGACCAAGATGGCCAACATAATTTTATACTTGGACCGAAAAACAACAGTATAAAGGACAGACTTGGCAGGGTGTGTATTTTCTATGGTTTGCTGAGTTCAATCTTCATATTGTCTCTCCTAACTATGCAGTGAATGAATTCGTAGTCCACGTTCTGTGGCTCACCACCCGCAGGCACTCACCTGAAAGCAGGCAGAGGACAGCCTCTCACCTTCAGCAGCAATGGGCTCCTCTCTGCGTAGTTGCTGATGCTGTTCCTGGGTGGAGGGGCTGGTAGTGTGTGGGTGAATAGGCATGGAGGCTGAGGCTCTGGGAAACAAAGGGCTGAGCCCATAGGCTTGGACTGAATCTTGCCCATTTGTCAAGCGCTGGCTAGGGGAGGCACTCGGGGTGATGATTCCTGCCAAGGCTGGGGCTGGCAGCTGAGCGCTTCGCAGAGCCTGCCTGTCAGTCACTGCTTACGCTCATCCCTTAATGGCTCTTCCCTTGTCATTTGCCTGGTGTCGCTTTTATCTTAAGTGAATTTAACAATGGTGAAAGGTGCCAGTCTGAGGTCCCCAGAGAGGAGCTTTGCCGGAAGAGCAGTTAGAATGAAAGTTGCCTCCATCAAATTGCCTCCGCTGCCCCATCTCAGGAATAAGTAACCCCACGGCTGCAGGGGTACCCTGGAGGCCTGGCCGAGCCAGCCGAGCTCTTCCCACAGCTCAGCAGGCAGCCTTAAGGGAAGCCAGATGCAAGCAGGTCTGCAAAACTGGAGACATCTTGCAATTGCTTTTTTCTTAATTTCCACACCCAGGAGTATTTCAGGAGGAATTTAATCTCTATGTTTCTGGTTCATTTACACTTAACTTGTCACAAGATTCTTTCCAAAGAGCCATTTGGTGCCCAAGAGGACTTGTGAGCTTTTTAAACATATATCCATCTTTAAAAAAAAAATTCTTGAACTAACCAGGTTCAAAGCAATGTCTGAGCCACACATGAATAAGAGATGGTTTTAAATTTCAAATTCAGTTAAATATCTGAGAGTGGTTTTGTGAGGCAGCCCATCTCACAAATCAATCAATGGCAGGTGAAAGCAAGTTTCAGTTTACCGACTCTGGGTTGGGAGTTGAAGTTGAATTTTATACTTGGACCGAAAAACAACAGTATAAAGGACAGACTTGGCAGGGTGTGTATTTTCTATGGTTTGCTGAGTTCAATCTTCATATTGTCTCTCCTAACTATGCAGTGAATGAATTCGTAGTCCACGTTCTGTGGCTCACCACCCGCAGGCACTCACCTGAAAGCAGGCAGAGGACAGCCTCTCACCTTCAGCAGCAATGGGCTCCTCTCTGCGTAGTTGCTGATGCTGTTCCTGGGTGGAGGGGCTGGTAGTGTGTGGGTGAATAGGCATGGAGGCTGAGGCTCTGGGAAACAAAGGGCTGAGCCCGTAGGCTTGGACTGAATCTAGGGTGTGAGATGGGTGAGCAGGAGAAGTAAGAATAGAGGAAGCAAGAAAATAGACTAGCCGAAGGCATAGTAGTTCCAGTTACCACTTCTGACCTCTTACTATATACTAGGTACTATACTAAGTTCTTACAACAACACCATGCAATTTTCAGATTACCAAGAAACTTTCCCTGTTTTATACATGAATGAACTTAAGTTTAGAAGTTAAGTAAGTTACTCAATTCACGTAGCTAGTAACTGATGCATCCAGACTGAATTTGGCTCCTTCTGAATGCAAATCAGCAACATTGAAGTGAGTCGGGGAAATGGAGGAAAGAACTAGAAGCTCGGCCAGTTCTGGGTTCCATCCTTTGCCACCACCCATCAGGTTCTATAATGCCAGAGCCTCTTTTTGTGTTTCCATCCTCATCACCTCAGAAAGCATGGTGGGATGGAGGGCAAGTCTGGCTGATTCCAAGACGTCTCATTGTGCAGACTACAGTTGCTCCATTTGAAGAGCTTGCTTTCATTACAATTGCTGGACACCATCTCCTATTCACCTAGCAAATTAAGCTTGAGGTACAGCTAGGAAGAACCGAGCTCTGGCTTCTTGACCTCTGAGTGAAGCCTGACTTTACTTCTGAAGGAAACTGGAGGCAAATGATTTCCTAGGCACTGAGATCAGTTATTTCTGTGGACCTTGTATTGATTTGTATTTATTTATTTTTTGTTTATTTATTTTTTTGAGACAGAGTCTCACTCTGTCACTCAGCCTGGAGTGCAGTGGTGTGATCTCCACTCACTGCAGCCTCCACCTCCCAAGTTCGAGCAACCCTCCTGCCTCAGCCTTTGGAGGAGTAGCTGGGATTACAAGTGTGAGCCACCACACCCAGCTAATTTTTTTTTTTTTTTAAATATTTTTCGTAGATACGAGGTTTTACCATGTTGGCCAGGCTGGTCTTGAACTGCTGACCTCAAGTGATCTGCCCACCTCAGCCTCCCAAAGTGTTGGCATTACAGGCATGAGCCACCATGCCCAGCCAATTTTTAAGACAAAATTTCTTTGTATGTTCTGAAGATTTAAAAAAGAAACAGGTAGGGGTGTGTGTGTGTCTGTGTGTGTGTGTAAGATATCTGTGAGAACAGAGGATAGTTTTCTGCTCTACCAGAACCCGAGTTTGCTTCTCACAGTTGAACAACAGTTTGTTTGAGGCTTTACTTCCCTTGCTATGTAGTTCATGAAGTGCTGAGGACCTCTGATGGTAGGACTGTTGTATTTGATGTTACGTATGCCACACTGAGAAACACACTATCAGATGCATTTATTTTGGTTGTTTTTTATCCGGCACCGCTGCCTTGTGTGCAGTTTATAGAGATGAGCATAGATCTCTCCAAGGGTGAAGGCCACTCGCAGACTGTCCAGTACTTCTTTCTCATCTATTTAAACATGCATGGACACTGCACTCACACTGTTCTTTAAATAAGGGCTTTCCATTGAATTGGTAGGTGTAGAACTCCCAAAAGAGAGGATGAAAAGTTCTCATATGAAAGCAACCCAGTGCATAGGATCTGAGAGGACCTTGGCCACAAGACCTGCCACTCTAGAAGGAAGCAGTTCATAGGTCCATGCCTGAGCAAAGAGAAGCTTGAGGTGATGAGAAAATGTGAAATGAAGCCCAAAAACAGGGGCTTTCCCTGGGTCTCCAAGGTTTATAAATACTTCTGGATGCAAAGGCATGGAAGATGACATACCTCTATCCACGCCCAGGAGATGGTGTTGGCAACAGATGTAAAAAGGATTGGAGAACTGTAAGCAGAGGGGGAAATGCCAATTTCAAGAGGCAGCAGTTCCTTGAAAGCACCTGGGATAGCTGAGTCCAGACTTGATTGGTCTCTCTCTACTGTCAGCTCCTCTGACATCCATGGTCGACCCCATCCAAGGCAGTACTTCACCACAATCAGGTTAGTATTGGCTTTGCCTGTTTCATGTAACCCTGTGTTTCCACACATCACCCCCTTCTCAAAACCTCCAAAGGTTTCCCCTTACCAGCACAATGAGCTCCAAACTCATTTCCTCAGCCTCAAAACTCTTTTCCACTTTTACTTTCAATATTTCCTCAGCAATGTGCATGATGAACGCTCTACCCTATTAAACCTGATCCATTTGTCACTTAGGGGACGCTCTGTCCCAGTTTTCCCAGAACACAGGATTGTTGGTGCTAGAACCAGGAAGTCCAAGGCAAACTGGGATGAGGAGGTTGCCTATCTAAGCCACCCCTGGATGAACACATTTCAATTTCTCTACTTCCATATGTCTCATGCTTCTCCCCAGCTTAGAATGCCACCTGGTATTTTCTCTACCTGTTAGGATTTATTCATCTGCTAAGGTCCGCATCAAATGCTATCTCCCGGGGGAAGCTTTTGCAGATCTCCCACTGCGACAATCCATTTCTCTTTCCTTGGAGATACCAGTAGCTCTGGTTGTCTGGAGGACTGTAAGTAGGAGAAATTGAGTAGAGTGGTTGGGAACATGAATTTAGGAGGTAGATATGTGTGAGTCTGAAATGTGATTGTGACCATTTCTGATTGAATGCAAGTCATTTAGCCTCTCTGTGCCTGGGTTTTCTTGTGGTTAATTGTGGTGGGATGCATAATTATAATACCTAGCTTTTTGGGAGGTTGTGAAGATGAAATGAAATCATATACATAGCACCTGCCTCATGTGGTATGTTGATATACACAATGTTACTATTCTTTGGTTCCTTTATTCAGTGAATATTTGTTGAGTGCCTTCTATACGCTGGGCCCTGTTCCGTGAAACTGAATCAAACAGATTTAAAAAAAAAATGCCCTCAAGGAGCTTAGATACTAATGGGGAGTGGGGGAGACATAAATGTAAACTGTACACTGTGACAGATGGTGATAAATGCTAGAAAAATAAAGCAGCAAGGGGAGATAGTGAGGGCTTTATATAAGGTGGGGAGAGAGAGCCTTAAGCAAAGACCTGACAAAGGTGAGGGGTTGAGCCGTGTAGATATCTTGAGCAAAGAGGCTTCCAGGTAGAAGGAACAACAAGCACAAGGTACTGAGGAAGACTGTGCTGGAAATTTTGGGATAATATGACTGGAGCAGAAGGATAAAGAAACGTGCTAGGGAACAAAACCAGAGGTAGTAGGAGGGGCAGACCATGGAGGACTGTGGAGGTAACCAAAGTACTGTGGCTTATTCCCTGCACAAGAAAGCATGATCCTGAAAGTGTTTGGGACAGAGAAATCCCATTTTCTGACTTCTCATTTTAAGAGTCATTCTTGCATTGGGTTGAGGATAGACTGTAAATGTGGGCAAAGGCAGAGACAGGAAGATCTGTCAGGAGACTGTTCTTGTAAAACTGGGTGAGAGAGGAAGACGACTTAGACAAGGGTGCAAGAAGTGAAGGTTATGAGACTGGTTAGATTTTGGCTCTTTTGGGGTAAATCTTGGCTCTTTTGGAGGTAGATCCAACAGGACTTACTAACAGATAGTAGCCTGACTCCACTCAGGAATGACTCAAAGGCTTCTCTAAAGAAGGATAGCGTCATTTGTCAACTGAGATGAAGACTGGGGATGGGCAGGCCAGAAAAGAGTTTAGCTTTGGAGATGTTACGTGTGTGATTTCTTTTAAACACCCATGTGGAGTTGTTGAACCATGTTAACCAGGCAAATCTTCCTTCAAAAAAATAAATCTCAGGCTTATTTAGTAGTTCAAGAGGAGGGTAGAAATTAGTGGGGGATAACTAAAGCCCTTCCCTGAGACCTCCCCTAGATATTACCACCACTACTCAACCAGAAGCTCAGATTCACCATCTTACACTTTTTTTCTGAACCTCCCTCAGTTCTTAGAACAGGACTGGGCACAGTAAATTTCTGATTTGTATTGACTAGTGACCACAGAAGCTGTAGAGCAGGAACTTTGGATTTCATGAGCTCTTTTAAAACAGAATCTTTGTGCTTCTAAGGCCTTTTCATAAAAAACCCTGCCCTCCACGTGGAAGCTTTCTGAAGGTACCCAGCATATTCCATCGTCCTGTGTGAACCTTAGTGAGCACTCACGTAGGCAATGCTTGGTGGCAGACAACTTCACTCTTCCAGGTTCCCCAGAAACAAGAGAATAAAAGGCAGAAGATGAATGGCCTTTGCCTCTGAAACAGCTGCTACTGCTCCCGCATCTGCATGGCCGGTTGATTTAGAGATTTGTGAAGAGAGCCTCTGAGCCCCTCACTCCTGCCAAGTGAATTGCCAGGAGCATCCCATGGCAGGAGTTATCGTTCTACTCCAGGTGCTGCAGACAAATGCCCTGGAGTTGGAAGATGAAATACCCTTGCTCCTAGAGGAAGCTGCAGGCACGACCTGGGCACAGTTGTGAAGATGAAGGTTATCCTGCCCTGAATAGCCAGCAACTTGGAGCTAAGTCGATAACACTCATCAAAGACTAATTCCAGAGGGAGGCACCTGGGACTTGCTGTTGCTGAAAGACTGATAATATTGCCAACTCTCCGTCATTTATGCCAATGTGCCTGGAGGTGGAGGTGGGCACCATAGAATAGTTGCTCCAAACAATACATAATCCAGAAACCAAAATCATTTCCCTTAATTGTGAATGATATAATCATTTTTTGCCTTGTTCAGGCCACACTGATTCCAGGTACCAACTGATTTGCCATAGTCCCGTTCCCCTCCCGCTCCTCCACTTCCAAAATAAATGTTCTAGAAAAATATTTCTATGATCAAATACATTTGGCAAATTCTGGGTTAACAAACTGCAATAGGTTTCTTTGTGCAGGATTTCTCAAAGCTTTTTACACGCAAATGCACACTGAAACCTTCCAGAGGGAAAGAACACGGGCAGTAACATTTGAGCAGAAGGACCTGTTTACCAGAAGCACCTATTAAGGCAAGTGTTCCCCAATCACACTTTGGGAAATGCTTCCTTAGGCTAACATGAAAATGGTTTTCATTCTCGAGACTAAATGATGCTTGGGGAAAGAGCCCAGGAGCATGCTGAGGACTGGATTTTTAAAGTGCCAGGAGGTTTAAAAAGAAAGTAAAAGACAGGGAGAACTAATCAGTCCAGGAGCATGAGGGGGCCGTCGATTCTCCTGCCTGGCCTTTACTGACTCATTAGCTTCTGGCTGAGGGGTCTGGCTCCATGGGAAGGGCTTTGCCTTCAGAAGTTACCAACAGGCATTTGCTTTAAGACCTAGCTGGCACTATGTAGTGCTAAAGGAAGGAAAAACTGAATGAAGACCAAAAAATTTCACCCAAGGCTACTTTTAAGGGGGAGGGCCCATCAAAATTTACATGCACAAAAGGTTTCTCTGAAAACAAAACCCTCAGATATTCTTTGCCACAAAATTTTGGCCAATATTTTCATGTAATGAGAAAATCAGAGAAGTTAATAGGAAGCATAGGGGGTTTCAATCTAACCTACTCTATCCGTCATTTCCTCTACAACATGTGGAAAAGCCATCCTGTTGCTATTTGAACACCTCCACTGGTTGGGGGTCTTACCACCTCCTAAAGCAGCTTGGGCCATTGTCAGACACCTCTAAGTGCACGGGTCTAGTACAGCAAACTTTACTCCTGACTAACATGATCCCGAATTTCCAGCATTCTCAGGGCTTGCTGCTTTGAGCATGGTATGCACTAGCCTCTGCCAGTGAGTAATGCAGAACCTAAAATAAAGCAACAGTAAGTCAGATAGACTGACAAAACGAACAGAAATAAACACACAAGTAAAACAGCCAAAAAACAGCAGTCTTCACATGTTTTACTATTTGGAGAAAAGCAAACCTATGAAGGTGCCTTTTCGGTTAAAGAGGAAGGTTGTTTTGCAGGGAAGAACAAGAGGATGTATGTGAAAGTGTTTTGAAGAACTCACTGGGTCATACACCTAAGTGTAAGGCATTTATTAGGGGATTAACAGTGGGAGCTATCACAAGGCAGGGAGAGTAGGAGGGGGAGAAAGGGTCTGATTGCTAAGAGGCTAGTAGGAATGGGAGGAAAGCAGTGGAAGACAGGAGCAGGAAAGATCCGGAGGAATCACGTGCAGAGGAAGCAGGTCAGTAGATGGTTACGTGTCCTCCTGAAAAATCAGTTTCTACTTATGAAAATACTACCTTGGTCACCACACACCCTCAGCTATGTTGCCTAACTCAGAAATCTGGGCATCACCCTTAACCTCTTCTTTTTCTTCATCCCACTATTCCTGCCAACCTGTTGTCAAATGTGGAAGCCCTCTCTCTTAAACACAAGGAAGCTGTATGACGTGTTCCCAGCGAGTAGGTGCGGTGCCCATGATCTTTTAATTAAAACGAACTAAGAGCCTTTTAACATGCAAAGCAATGAGGGGCGAAAAACTTCCCTGTGAAGATCTCACTGTATCACTGGGCACCATTTACCCAACCAAGGGGAGATGTACTTCTGGACAAATGAGGCGTTAAGACTCAGTTTCTGGATCAATGACAGCACCAGAATGAACTAAAAGGCAAGAATGCCCTTTGTTAGAAGGATTCACTGCCTCCCTGCATCTCTGAATAGACAACTGCCTTCCTTATGACGTGTTCTTTACCCTTGGACTCTCATTCAATTGCTCCTGGACACCATGATGAAGCCAACGGGCATGGCAAACATCACCTGACTTCAGCCTCAGACTCAGCTGAGGTTGTTCTGAATCTTCACTCACACTGGGGTCCTTTAGGGTGCTTAAAACGAGAAAATAAGGGGATGTCCTGAAAGAAGGACCAGGTGATGGAGTGATGTGCATATGAAGTGGCAGGGGTCTGGCGAGTGTGTGTATGTATGCACACATGTGTGTATATGTCTATGCATGTGCACAGAGGAAAGACAGGTTAAGCTGTGGTTTCACATCTTCTCCAGCTGCCTCCATCTTGAAAACTGGAAGATTCTCTGACTCTAATTCACAGAATTCTCTGGGGGGTGGATTGATTACAGCACTTAGAGATACTAATGATTTATGGGGACTGAGAGGTCTCCTTATTTGCCTTCAGGCCTTCAATGACCTTTGTCAGCTTTCTGTCTCCATCCATGGTCTGTCAGCCCAGAACCCATCACACTCAGCCAAGCCCAGTATCATTTTCTGGCTGGAGCAGCTTCCTTAACTTACTGGTCTCTGGACCTTGCCTGCATCTACCCAGTCTCCCTTAGTTGACCTCTCTGAATTCAGCATCTGCCTACCTTATTGCATATGTCCATTCTAGGGATCCCAATATCACATGTCTACTTTCACGTGTAAACCAACATGTGGGACCTGTGGTTAAATGTAAAATGCCACTCTAGGGCGTTAAAGATGTGTACTTTATGAAACGCTGTTTAGGAGAAAAAAGTGATAACTCAGCAAGCAGTTTGCTTCATACTAGAATCCTTCCAAGTGTCTTTCCCTTCGCAGTTCAAATTTTGCCCCTTAAACCACCAGTGTACTTCCTCCTGGCTCCTCAAACTCTGGATGCCAGCCCTTCCTAGTCAGTCCTGTTCTGAGGTGCTGTATATGCCCACTGGATGATGAATGCTTAAAACTTTAAATTTGGAAGTCACCTATTTTTGGCCACCTAAAAGCTCCCATGCAGTCATTTACCAGGAATTGTGCAGTTTTATCTGCCTTTACATGCTTAAGTGTCTTAATTTTAGGTGTGTGTGAGGCAGTGAATGACTGTTCATTTGAGACTAGGGGGTCTAGTTTTTAGGAGGGGCTAAAAGATTGATGAATCATGCTGCATTCAACACTCATGGGGTGGGGAGAATGTGGTGTGAAGTAGGCATGAACTGTGGAATCAGCCCTGGGTGGCAATCTGGATTCTGACACAGGGAGCCTTAATCTCTCTGAACTTTACGCATGAAGTTGATTATTGTGAGAACTGAGTGAAATAATGCATATAAAGCGCCCGGTACATTACATACATACAACAGGTTCTCAATAATGGCAACTTTTGATTATGATTTATGAGCACCTCTGAGATGTAAGGTGTTAGGTGCTGCAACACCTACAGAGATTTATTCCACATTTGGGTGCAACATCCAGGCTCTTTTTTTTTTTTTAAAGAGCGCAAATCCACGTTTATTTATTGACTTTTTCTTAGGTTAAATCCTTGAGGGGTACAACATCGCTCGGATTCTGTGTCCAATAGCCTTAGCAGGAAGATTGCTTTGGAATTTGGCACGAACCATGCTGCTGTTTCCATGGGCCCGAGTTACCTTTCCCCAGATTACTCTGGTTTTGTTTGGTTTGCCGCCAGGGGTCACTATGTTGTTCTTTGCTTTGTATACGTAAGCGCATCTCTAGTTCAAAGAGAATTCTGTTTCATCTCGGGCATAACCACCTTCAGCTGTAAGAAGAGCTGTGTGCTCCCCTTTGGTTCCGGAGACCCTGCTCATAGCCAGTAAAAACGGCCTTGGACCACAGCCTCCCAAACATATTTTCTTTTAGAAGTCCTGTTCCCAGCAGGCCTCCACAGGAGCCAAGATGGCGGGAAGAGAAAAGCAACATCCAGGCTCTTACTTACCATGTCAATGCTTCTCAGCCCTGGCTAATGCCATAATCACCTGGAGCCTTTTTTCTAATTACAGTCTTCTGATACTACAGTTGTCCCTCGGTATCCTGGGGGAATTGGTTCCAGGACTCCCTCGGATACCAAAATCTTCAGATGTTCAAGATTCTCATATAAAATGGCTTAGTATTTGCATATAATCTATACACATTCTCCTATATACTTTAAATCATCTCCAGATTACTAATAATACCTAATACTATGTAAAAGCTATAAATGTTATATTATACTTTAACATTTTTCTGTTATTTTTTGTTTTATTTGATATTTTTATTTGATTTATTGATTTTCTTTGCTTTCAACATTTTTTCATTTAAAGTCGGTTGAATCTGTGCATGTAGAACCCACGAATATGGAGGATAGACTATACTTAAAAAAATTCTGACTTAGCAATCTGGGGTGGGACCTGGGAATCTGTGTTTTGTAAAAGCTGTGGGAATGATTCTAATGATCAAGCAGAGGTTGGAAAGAACTGATTTACAGCCAAGTGTATTGGGTCACTAAATCAGTAATTCTTAAAGGCATGGTAATAACAAAGTTACTGATGCAGTGGTTGATGAAGATTTTTTTCCCAAATAAACACATTGGGTATTCCCCTTCAGCCAACCAGGGTAGAGTAGAACCAGAGGGGAGGATGTGCATATATATTTTTTAAGTTTGTAGGTAGTTTTGCTATATCTCCTCTTCTCCATTTCTATTGGAAACGCTTCTATGGGACAGTCTTGGAGCTCAAAGCCCAGTGGGATGTCAGCATTCATCTTCTCTGGTACCAACCATGTGCCTTGTGATTTTAGAATTCCACATTCATAACTTGAATTCAATTTAAGACAATGCCAAAAGGACCTCCCAGAAAGCAATATGGTGTTGGGAGAAGAAGCCATTCAGGGCAGATTTGCCCCAGAAACTGATTCATGAGATGTTGCAAGTCAATGACAATCAGAACTAAGGGATAAAAGGCACTGGTCATTTTGCAATTCCCAGCACTAAAACAAATACCTAGTTGTTGATTAGTTTTCAAGTCCTGGAGATAACTTGCCTCCAAAGAATGAGCAGTTAGGTAAGTGAGTAATTTCATGTTGAAATGTAGGAGTAAAGGAAGTAGGGTGTCCCTTGAGAGTACCCAGCTGCGAGATAACCCCAAGGGGCAGAAGGCAGGTGCGTCCTTTACACCAAGTGACAGACCAGCTGGGAGGTGCATCCACTTACTTCTCACAGCAGCTATCCTGGATCTGAGAGACTTGGAAGCTGGAAATAGGTGCTAGCCAGAGGTGTGTTTACTGGAGGCCAGGGGTGACAGGGGAGAAGAAAAGAGGGAGATTGAAGACAAGTGTGCATCCTGATTTGAGAAATTAACAAAGACTGCAGATCTTCAGGAACCTGGACAGTCTAAACATGGGAGATGACTATAGAAGCAATATTTATATGAAAAGATGCTCCATGAGAATGTCAGCCCCATGACAGCAAGAGCTTTATCTTGTTCAGGCCGTCAATTCTCACCAAAATGACACATCTTGTTCCACTCAGATATAAAATTAAAGCACATTGCTTCTGTATTATCAGGGAAGAAAAAGCAAAGGGGGAAAAGCCACTATTTAACAGATACCTGTTCTGTATCTAATATTTTAATACCTTGGTTCCCAAACTTTGTTGCATATTTCAATCACCTGGGAAGGTTTTAAAACTCTCAATGCCCTATACCAGTTAATCCACAATAACTGGGGGTGAGAGACAGGCATCGGCATTTTCTAGAAGATCCTTGAATGATTCCAATCTGCAGCAAAGCATGAAAACAACTGGCTTCACACATTGTTCTTTTAATCTAAAAAATAATCCTGTGAGACAGGCCTCATAAAGTTAGCCCTGTTTTACGTACGAAGAAGGATGATAGGAGGATAACCACTTGTCCAAGATCAGCCAACAATTAAGAGCCTAACTTTGGTTAGATTTAAAATTTAAGTACAGCACTTATCCAGTAGCTATACTCTTTTCACAGCATATACAACGGCTCAAATTGTCATAATAAAATGCCACAGACTGGGTGGTTTAAACAACAGAAATTAATTTTCTTGTGGTTCTGGAGGCTGGAAGTCCTAGATCAAGGCCTGGCAGGATGGGTTTCTGGTGGGGGCTCTCTTCCTGGATTGCAGATGGCCACCTTCCTGGTGTGTCTTCATAAGTTAGGGTCAGGGGTGCAATGGCACCATCTCAGCTCACTGCAACCTCCGCTTCCCAGGTTCAAGCAATTCTCCTGCCTCAGCCTCCCAAGTAGCTGGGATTACAGGTGCCTGCCACCATGCCTGGCTAGTTTTTGTATTCTTAGTAGAGAAGGGATTTCACCATTTTGGCCAGGCTGATCTCAAACTCCTGACCTAAGTGATCCACCCACCTCGGCCTCCCAGAGTGCTGAGATTACAGGTGTGAGCCACCGCACCCAGCCTGGTGTCTCTTCTTATAAGGACATCAATATCAGATCAGGGCCCTACTCTTATGACCTCATTTAACCTTAATTATCTCCTTAAAATCTCAATCTCCAAACACAGTCACACTGGGGCTTAGGGCTTCCGCGTGTGGATTTGGAAGCAGCACAATTCAGTCCATGGCACGCAGCGTTTGGTATCATACTTACCATTCAGTAGATAACCCGTCGTTATTCTTTATTTATACGAAGCATATTCATCACCTAACACAGAATGTCAGTTTTTGTGAGACGTCCTCCAGCTCACTGAAGAAAGAAGAAGAAGCCATAAACTAAAATCTCTAGTATCAGAATTGAGGCTTAGATACTAGAATATGTTTCGTGAACAAGATTGTTCAGCATATTTAAATGAAAAACATCCAGAAATTGTTTCTGCCTCTGCTTCTTTAAGGAACGAGTGAAATTTCAGATGAAATGAAAGAATCATACTTTTGTGAACCAAGATATTCCGGAAAGGATAGCAGATCAGAACTTAAGGAGCACTTTCTCCCATGCAAGCTGTTCTAAGGATGATGAAGTATTCCTACTGGTGCTCAGAGAGAAACATGCCTCGTTGATCTAATTCTGTGTGGCACGGCACTTTGCTGTTCTAATTCCGTGTGGCATGGGCACTTTTCAGGGCATTCAGCACTTGCCGAACCTCACTTACACTTTATCCAAGATGGAGGACAATTTCTAACGCTTCATTTACTTCTATTTTTATTCGAAAATAAGATCCTCACAGCAGAAAGGAATTACAGCCCAAGTTAGCTGTGGAAGTGGTAGGAAAAGACCTCAGCTCTTTGCAGGAGTCCTAGTGCCTAGGTGCAGATGAAAGGACTTTGTTCTCATCCTGTTAGTAAATAGACAGCGTTCAGACAGGACTAAAGAGCCGTGATCTTTGAGAAACCATATCAAATATGAGATAAGAAAAGTAAAAGCCTATGAAAGTTATCAAGAAAGAGAAAATGATTGAAGCTAGAAACTGCATACTATAAAATAAATGTGTATTGTTTAGGAAAATTCTCAAATAGAAAATTAACACAAAGAGTATTTATAAAAGAAAGGAGTAGTCTCAAGGATTAGCATAGATTGACTTTGAACAATTCATACATCCCCAATGCATGTCTTTATTTTGCTATGATTATTAGACTGACATATCAGGAAAATGCCACATGTCTATTTCAGCAAGATATTTGACAGTATTTTAAATGATATCCTTATGAACAAGATAAAGAAGTGTGAACTAGCTAGAAATTCAGTTATATGAATTTATTGGAAAAGTCATAAAAATTTTAGACTGATTAGACATTTTAGACTGATATTAACAATGGGAAACATTTTTAAATAGTAATTAACTTATTAATTATTTTAATAATTATAGTATTGATGATAACTAATATTTATCTACTAACAGTGTTTTATATGTACTTTCATTGTTTTAAAAAACTCATAGTCATTAAGTCTCATTGGTAAACTTAGTGCAGTCTTGTTAAATATTTTTGGCAATTATTTGGTGAATATCATGCAAACCGTTTGGGGTGTCAGAAAACTGGGGAACAACACTATGTAGGATTATTTAAAACAGAGATATTGGAAACAAATTCAAGTGATTTTCAAACTTTGCTGATAGCATCAGAAACTTTCCCTTTAGAACATTTTTGAAAGACAGATAGCTGTATGCATATAAAAGAAAAGTTCTTTGGACTCTAGAAGCATCAAATGAATCTTGCCCATGAGCCATGTCTGTATTAAAGGCCTACATACCTGGTAACTTGAATGTGAACATAACACAAGGAAGTTTGCAGAAATCAACTCCTGTCCTCGAGGAACAGATGACCTAGAGTTAATAACAAAGAAAGACAGGAAGGTATGATGGGAGATAGAGACACCCTAATAGACAACCAAACACACAGCCACAGCCAGATCCATGAAAAAGAGTGATGGGTTACAGTGCGTGCAGGTGGCTGGTTCAGATGCACAGATGGGGGTAGGAGGAGAGAGGGCTTGATCTGTGTGCAAGTTCATGTATGCATTTTCTCCCATATGTGCACTGGGGGAAAGCAGAAGGAATGTGAAACTTTTGTCAGCAACTGGAAGGACAGTCTCTCCTTCATAAAGAAGAGAAACAAATAGTTTGTCATACTGCCTGGTTACTTCCTCAAGCAGTTACCAGAGAGTACCCTCCCTGGATAAAGCTTGTCCCTTAGGGTGCAGATGGCTTTGCCTCTTCCTTTTGCACTCACATGAAGGAAAGGGAGGTAAAATCTGCCTTGAGTCCACCCCTCCATTGACCCCAATCCTGGAGCTGCCCCATGGCCCTGGACTATGTTGAGAGCCACAGGTCACAGGAGTGGAGAAGCAGCAGACAGGCGAGGGACTCCAGGGAGATGAGTCCTTGCCCCAGTGTACTAGAGGTGAGGCTGCTACTGTTTGAGTTGTACCTGGATGGGATGAAAAGGATCAGCCACCTGATGGGAAGGGGCGGGTGTTCTAAGCCACCTTGTGATTTAATATGCTGTCTATGGGGTTTCTCCCAAAGTAGATGGGAAAGTCTTCAAAGACAGGAAGATGTCGTCCACCCACTCAATCTGTCCCTAACTCCCCGCAAAGGCTCCTAAAACATATGGAGCTACTCTAGAACAGTGCGTCTCAGAGTGCTGTGACTTTTCAATCACCTAATTTAGGTGCCTTTGACATTTGATACAAATACGAAGTCCTAGAACCTGTCACATTACTGCTAAATCAGAATCCCTAGAAGACAGTTCAGAACCTGAATATTTTAGATGCTTCACAGATGATACAGATAAACACAAGAGTTTGTAACGCTTCACAGATCATGCAGATAAACACAAGAGTTTGTGAACTAGCATCCTAGAGGACTTAAAAATCTCGGCTGTATAATGCTGGATTCTGAGCCAGACAGCCTGAGTTTTAAATTTCTGCTTCTTGCTCACTGTAAGACCTTGAGCAGGTTACCAAACCTTTCTACACCTTGATTTCCCCATCTGTAAAATGGGGATAATAATAATCTCTACCTCAAAGAGTTGTGAGGATTAAATGAGTATACAAAACACACATGGAAAGCTCTTGGAACACTGTCTAACACATAGTAAACCATTGTAAGTGTAAGCAGTTATTATCCTGCTCAGTGTATGGAGGAGGAAGTAGAAGTGCAACTCAAGAAGCAATGCACAGCCAGTTGAAGACTCCATGAGAACTAAAAGTCAGGTCTTTGTACTTTCTTGACAGGGTACTTTCTGCTTTTGTTTCTTGCTTTCTCTCTCTCTCTCTTTTTTTTTTTTTTTTTTTTTTTTGTTGTTGTTGTTGAAACTGAGTCTCACTCTGTTACCCGGGCTGGAGTGCAGTGGCATGATCTCACCTCGCCCTCCCAAAGTGTTGGGATTACAGGCGTGAGCCACCGCACCCAGCCTCTTCCCTTTTCTCTTCAAGGGGATTCCAAAGTTTGATGCTCAATCACTAAGAATGATCTAAACATGCTTTTTATAAAAAGTTCCATAGGGAAAACAAAAAAAAGGCTAAATCCCATTTGGAGAACTGGTTCTGAGTGCTGCCAGTGTTTGTTTGGTGAGAACCCAGGCAAGAAGTCATGATCAGAGAGTACAGCAATAAAGGACTCCATGGGAGGATTTTGGCCATCTCTTTTATGAGCCAGGAAACAAAGCCCCTGAGAGTTGCAGTGATTGATGTGCATATGATCCAAGATTATGACTTTAATGCACAAGTCCTGACTCCCAGTCCAGTGATCTTGCCCTTTCCCGACCCTAGGAAATGAGATGCCATGTGCTGTGGAGTCACCGAGTCTGAGCCTCCTGGATGGGACATTTTGCAGACTCCTCCACGCCCAGATCTTTTGGCCTGCCTTCTGACAACCCCTCCACCAGCCGACAGCCATCTGCATACAGCTGTGACAGCTGAGGTTAGAAGGCATTTCTGAGGAGGACTTGGAACAAACCAACTCAAAAGTGCTCAGATTTTAACAGAAAAGGCCTTCAGGGATTCTTCTAAGTCAGGCAGAGCAAAGCATTTCTTAAAGTGACCCCAGCCTTGTCCTTTTAATAACTTCCTCCAAATGAGGGGTGGTTGGGGACTCATACAGGAACAGCTCCTGATTCCTGGCAACAAGTTGCAGTGATATTGGGTGTCTCTGTGACCACCTGTCCTTTAAGGGTTCTCAGCAATAGTCTCGGTTCCAGCCTAAGGATTCTGATGAGGCCCCTCTTCCCTTCAGGGCCATGTCTACTCTTCAGCCAATAAAGGTCAGCCCTCTTTCACCCACTGCTTCCTCACATCCCCTCTTACTGTAGGTGGGGCTCGGGGTCCACATTTCTGGCCAGCATTCAGGGGAGAAAAGAGGATTGGCATGAGCAGGCAGGAGAGAGAGAGCCTAGTGCCTGGAAACGACTCAGCATCTTGCCCTTGTTACTAATAATCCTCCCAAAATCACCGAATGGTTTCTGGGCATTAAAGTTATCGTTTGCCATAAACCCCTTGTCTGTTTTCTGGAGAGTTTAATATATTGCAGGAAGTTTCACCCATAAAAGGTGATGGCTGCGCTCCTGTGAGTGAGCTGGACGCCTGTAACTTATGACCTTCATAAATGTGAGTGGGTCTCGCGAGCAAGTCCATCAGTCTTTGGAGTAATTCTGCTTCGTAGTAAAATATTTTACTGTGCATACTCCTGTCAGCATTTACCTCAGTGGTGTGGAGACTTCCCGTTCCTGCTGTCTCTTGCTCCCTACTCTTGCACCATTTTCAATGATCTCACTTTCAGACTCCAGTGTGAGGCACACAGAATCATCTACTTTTTTAGGGCTGCAGCCCAGCTCAATCCAGGGACCTGTGGGACTTGGAAAGCGGCAGAATCAATGTAGCATTATTTATCACTGTGACATTCTGGGTACTTTTTTTGCTTGCAGAACTTGAGGGAGTCAGTCAAGAAAGCCATCACTTTAACTAGGGAGGGTCCTTCATTATCAAATGGGACTGTGTTTGAACGTGATTCGCAAGCTGTAGAGTCTTCTAGAAGTGGGAGACTTTTTGTCACTCTGATGAAGCATGGCACTTAACATTCTGCTTTATAGTCCCAGAGACCTAAATAGGGTTTACCAGAGTCACAGGCTTAACACTGGCCCAGAAAATAACCAAACACTTTTTATGCAGTGTGGATGAGTAGCGCGAACACTCCTGTTAGCAATCTCAAGTTTCAGCTCCACCACCTGCTTGCCAGGTGATGTTGGGCAAATTGCTCATCTCCCCTATGCCTCAGTTTCCAAAGGTGTAAAATACTATGCCATCTCCATCTCAATGTTGACATGAAAAGCGGATTAAATACTTCATAACAGCAAAAACTGTCCTAATTGCCGTGTGATAATGTTGTCACAGTAAGGAATAATGGAGGGATAAAGGCTTAGAGGAAATGAAGCCTAGTGGAAAATGAGAGCACTAATAAAAAGGATTCAAGAGAAAAAGAAGCAGTTGAATATAATAAGTGGAATATCTGGCTCTTGAAATCAGGTGTCACTGCTGTTACAGGGATGGGCAGTGCTGGGAGCTGTGAGTTGGTGACCATCCTAGAGGGCACTGGCTTTGTGAGGCCGGGGGGATAGTTCATCTGCCTGGTAACCTGCTACTTCCAGAAACTGTCCATGGCCTGGTCTCAGGGCAATTCAGTTCATTTTCAATTCAACAAATATTTGTTGAATGCCTAGTGTGCCAGGCACTACTGTAGATTTTTGAGATTCATCAGTGAATGGAACAAAAATCTCTGCCCTTGAGGAGCTTACAATCTAGAGAAGGAAGTTGTCTGCTGCACATCCACACCAGATACCCAGTTCCTCAAACACAGAATGGTACCTAGAGTAGCAGAAGTCCTACCTTCCCACTGGTTCTCCTGTCCCTCAAGTGGACACTCAGGGAGATTGATAAAAATTGATGCGGTGGGTCATTGAACAGAGAGCTCCTCAGACTCTATGGAGCTCTGCAAGTCCATCCTTCCTCCTTCCCTCCCTCCTTCTCTTTCTTCCCTGCTTTCTTCCCTCCACTGGGTACATCATTTTCATATTACAGGTGGAAACAAGTTCATTCCCTCAGTCACTAGTATAGCTGAATTTAGAATATGCCTTCAAATCTGCTTCTGAAAAATATTTGACAAATCTCTAGGAACATTTACAATGAGAGCAGAGAAATAGACAAAGGAACAGGATGGAGCAGAGGAAACTTGATAAATAGAAGAAGCGGGAGATTGTTCCTCAGGAAAAATCAATGTCCCATGGCCTTTTAAAGACTTTCAGAACTGCCCAACAGTTGTAATCTAGGGGTTATCTCTTGCCTCACTTTCAGAAGCCTGGTTACTGCAAAGACAATCATATATTCTTTAATCTATAACTTGTTTGAGCAATTACCTTATGTTGGTCAGTTATTGCTATGTAATGACCACAGATTCTTAGTGTTGTGCAACAGTGGGCATTGATTTAGCTCACATGTCCTCAAGCTACCCTGGGAGTTGACTGCTATGGTCTGGGCGTCATTGGGCATCTCTAAGTCTGTGGTTCTGAGGCTTCATTCTTTTCCCTACTCTGTCTCTCTGTTCTCACTCTGGTAATTAGAAGCTATTTTAAATGTTCTTCAGAAGCAACTTTGAAACTGAATTTTAAATTCAGTCACACCAGTCATTGATAGGATAAAATTGTACCTATTAGTCTCTTTTAGAACACAAATGACCTGTGATAGAGGGTTGGTATATACACTGGAAGGGAGGGAGGAAGGATGGAAAGAAAGAAAGAAGGAAGGAGGGGAGGAAAGAAGGGAGCAAGTTCCAAAAATAACTGGACTAGCAGCCTCACCAACACATGGAAACTTATCTAAAATGCAAACCATCAGACCTCACCCCAGACCGACTGCATCAGGAACTCTTGGGCTGGGTCCCAGCAATCTGTGATTTAATGAGCTTTCTAGGTCATTCTGCTACTAACATTTGAGAACCACTCCCCTAAGGTACAGGTTAGATCTTTCATCTTTCAAGGACCAGTCAGCTAGTCAGGGCATACTTTTCTCATGACAATGGCAAGGTGCAGGAGGGAGAGCAGCAATGTGTGGCACCTCAGGCTGACGCAAGGAATTGGCAGCTGATATACCGTCTGGCCAAATTTCATTGTCCAAGCAGTCACGTGACCAGGGACAAAGAATTGGGATAGAGAACCCAATTTATCACAGAACTTAACAAAAATAATGTTGGGATACCACTTTATGATCTATGGTGCTCTTTTACATACATTATCTGATCTAATTATCATAACAACACTGTGAGGTAAGAGGTATCTCCATTTAATGGATGAAAAAAGGAGACACTTAGATGTTGAGGTCAATGTCGCAGAGCTAATAAGACCTGGGACTCCCATCTCCACATTTGAAACTATTTCCATTGCATCAGACTTCTACCCCATAGGTTCGTAAGGATCCTGGATTTCTTTCATGGTCAAAAACATCTCCAATGTACAGTGCAATGTATTTCCTGTACCCTAGAGTCCTTATGCACACACGGAGAATAAGAATCAGAAACAGGAAGATATTTTTACCCATTATCAGCCTCACATTAGACAATTGACTCTATTTCCAGGTTTCACAGTCCCAGCCTTTTTTTGCTTCTAGTGTTTCCTCATAAACTTGAGTTCCAAGGTTCCATGAACCTTCCTTTGAATACCCTGCAACCTCAAATTTTCATACAAGGGATTTTTCTATAGAAAGCTTTCTTTGACTAAATTTCATGACTTTCTGATTTCATGAGAGTGTTACGAGGTGGGTGGGGTGAATAAGAGCACAGAAAAAGAAAGAGCAATGAAGTGCAGTTTCCTTGTGCAGCTAAAGACACAACCCAGAGATGGAAATAAGATTAAGAAGGAAAACAAAAGGAAGAAGAAAACATGACATGGAGGACATAACGTTTCCTGGTGCTGTGGTATAGAGAATGTACATATTTTATCAGCCAAAGCTGAAGGAGAATTTTAGTGCCTCTGATGACTTAAAAAGTCTAATTTAAAAAATGCTTTTTTAAAAAATCAGACTAACATTTGTTTTAAACATTTCAACAGATTGAGAGAAAATATTTTTAAAAACTTTTATGAGGGCTTGGCATAAGAAAACAGTCCTATGCCAATCCCTTCTTTTCTCGTAGGAAAAGCGTCATTTATTATTTCTACTTTTATGTGTAAGGCAAGCATCTTCCTCCCTTTCTCCTTTCCTGCCCAGCCCCCAGCTTGCCCCTCCTCCCCTGACTACTTGGTAATTTAAGATATCTGAGGTGCTATAGGAGAAAAATATGACCCTGACTCTGAGTGTGATCTATAGGGAGCCCTGGCTGCACACCTTAATTATTGCTAACAAAGTAACATTTTAATAGCTTTAGGTTGAATTGATGAGCCCTCCTGTTTGCTGGAAGCCTTGCAAAGATACAATATGACATCTTGTAGAAAAAAAAAAAGAGAGAGAAAGAATGCAGTAGTGTTAAAGTATCTGGCTCTGTGTGCAATGGTCAGTTTTTTAAAAGCACATTGTCCTTGTTCAGCAACTTTTTCCTTAGAACTTAAAGTCCATTAGAGCTCGTATGTTCATGTAATGCACTTCCATCTTCCTATGAATAGGATATAAATATTATTGTTTCCTTTTATGGAAGAAAGGCACCGTGAAGGGACAGCACAGACTTCTAGCAAGGGAAAGATGAGCCCCTGAACATTAGATGCTAAATTCTCTAAGCACAGTGACTTCTCCATTTACTTTTATAATGGTGTTCATTGGACATGGTGGATGTAGGGTGACAAATTAAGCGGTTTAGAGGACTCCAGCAAAGTAAGAAAAGAGGACTTCACCTCCAGCTTCCAAGGTAGAACTACAGAAGTCCCAGTATCAAGTGACAGTGACTATCTAGACCCCGCGGAGGCTTGAGCATATAGCAGGTCTTCAATCTGTCACAAACTTTTGAAGAACTCTCCTATCTAATAGTCCCAATTAATGCTTATAGTGGTTATGACTTCTCAGGCCACACTCCTCATCCACAGCACCCATAGTCTCCTCTGGCATCCACGACAATGTTTGATCTTGGTCATTAGTTCCTGAAAGTCATATCATAGCTCGCCTCATTGCCCAAATGCAAGGCCGTTTCAGCTCTGCTCACCCCCTCACAGCTACTGCAGAGCCCCCTCCCAAGGGAGACCCGATTCTGTAGCACCATTGCAGGATCATGAGAAAGTAGTTTGGGTACTGCAGACCCTCTCTACTTAGAAAAGACAAGCTACTATTTCTACTGCCCTGATAGAGCACTAAGATGCTTTGGGGAAACTTTTCAGCATTGTATGACTAAATCTGGGGACTGGGAGTGGAGCTGGATGCAGAGGATGCATAGATCCTTCTAAGAGACCCACAAGAATGTCTAATTCTATCCCTCTCCTCTCTGCCTCTCCTCCGTCTCTCAAGGAATTCAGATTTTCTTTTCTTTTCTTTTTTTTTCTGGGACGGAGTCTTGCTCTGTCACTCAGGCTGGAGTGCAGTGGAGTCATCTCGGCTCGCTGCAGCCCCTGCCTCCTGAGTTCAAGCAATTCTCCTGCCTCAGCCTCCTGAGTAGCTGGGACTGCAGACTTGCACCACCAGGCCTGGCTAATTTCTGTATTTTTTAGTAGAGATGGGGTTTCACTGTGTTGGCCAGTCTGGTCTCAAACTCCTGACCTTAAGTGATCTGCCCGCCTCGGCCTCCCAAAGTGCTGGGATTACAGGGGTGAGCCACCACACCTGGCCCAGATTTTCTCCTGTATGGAAGAAAAGGACTCAGCATATCTTCTTCCAAGCCAATTTATATGACAAAATTTTTATTCCCTATGGCCTTAAGAATCTTATTTGCCATTATTCAATAGTGACGTACGGGGAGTTCAAAATATCCCACCTCCCTCCTTTTTTTTTCTCCCAACATGTTGAGTTTGGAAATTCTATATTAAGAACACAGAAACTAAACTTTGGTTTCTGTTGTTTTCTCCTTGCATCTCTACATTCTGGGTAGTGAGCAAAGAATACCTCACTACTCTCTGAGTTGGAGAGGGAAGGAGGTGGTGGGAAGATTTACCAAGGAAAGTGGCTGAGGATAATACTTCAAACTATTCTCTTACATTACACTTCTGCTCCTATCATTAAAGAAGAGACAGAACAAACTCAGAGAGAGTGGAAATAAGAGTGCCCCCTTTCTGAAGAATTAGCCACTCAGTAAGAGGAAAAAATAGGAAAAGAGCTCAAGTCAGCAGAGGAGAAAGAAGAGAAAGTAAAGAGCCATTAAAACATGCTGGGTCTTTTAGCAGGTATTATTTTTCTATATAGCCATACAGTCATAAACATAACTCAATAATAAATGGCTTCCTGGTGAATAATATTGAGCTAAGGCTTATTTAGAAAGTCCCAATACACCTGAGTCAAATTCATATCATATCTTGTTACATGTAACACTCGGTATGTATAAATAACAGTAAATACTCAAGCCATTATGTGACAGTAAATGCGGGGAGTCCTGGAATTATTTGCAAGAAGTGGGGCAGGGGGTAGAAGAATGCCATTGTAAAGAGATTAAAGAAAGGTAGGCCATCCTATTGACATAAAGGGGATTAAAGAAGACAGGAATACCTAAAGTATTTGCAAAAGCATATCTGAAACTCCTAAAGGTTCAGCGGAGTAGAGTGATGAGGTCTCAATGACAAATCATCTTGAAAGTATATTAGGCATTTTAGGTGGGGTTAGGACTGACGGCTTGTCAGCCAAGAGTGGACGTGACCATTCTCAGATTCGCAATTTGATGTATATCTCAACAAGTTTGCTCTATATCTAGGATTTCTTCAGACCCCACAGAGAAAAAAATATCACTGGAGAAGTTTCTGAATAATTAAATCAAATTTTCATAAAGAATTCTGTTGGTATGAAGATTCAAATCCCTGTAAAGAATCAATGCATCAAACAAGACAGGAGCTTCTAATATGCAAATATGCAAAATAAATGACGACAGTTTGAAAAGAAGCTCATCTCTCTTAAAAGTTAAAGTTATAGATTTTGCTGTAGACTGGGCTCCCCAGGAAGCAGAGCCTGAGGCAAAAGACTAAGTGCCACGACTTTATTCAGGATTGTGATCCCACGGGAGCAGAAGTGAGGGAAAATGGGCTGCAGGCAGGGAAAGAGGGAGAGATGATGTGAGATGTTGTCCAGTTGTCCAGCCTCTGGCATCGAGTGCAAATGATTGCTGGATCTCGCAGGGCCATCTTCTGAGGCACCTTATGAATAGTTGCTTGTCAGGACAGTCCACCCAGGATGAGGAAGACAGAAGAATTCATCAGATGTCTCCTTCTCACATTAGGTAAAGGTTCAACTCACGGGGAAGTCAACTCCCCTGTTCTTCCTGGTTGTTTATGCTTTAGCAATGATAGAGACTTCCCCGGGCAGCAGGCAAAGAGAGCAGTATAGAGCAGTATGTGTGTGAAGAAGCACGAAGAGAGGTGCAACATGTCAGGCGTGAAGTCCGCGTTGTCTGCACAGAACTGGTGACCACCACACCCAAGGCTCTCAGAGATGGGTGAGGCAAAGAGGATCTCAGGGGACAAGATGGTAACTGTTACAATCTTTTAAGTAAATACTTAGTTTTACATCTCCTCAAATAAGAGAATGAGATGTCTAGTAGTGTGAATATTCACTAAAAACAGGAAGTTTTACCCAAGAATTCTGAACAGTAAGTGAAGAGAATGTGGGTTAAACCTGTATCATTGTCCAAACAAGTTGGGAAAAGAGGTTTCCTTTATGTGTTCAACTTTCTTGAAATCAGAGAGGACATTGAGAAAGATATCTTATTAAGTAGCAAGTGGTATTCTGGTCATTCATAATAATAGCTAACATTTATAGAGGTCTTACAATGTGCTAGGCACTGTTTTAATTCACTAATGCAATTAACAAACTCTTGCATTAATATACTACATAGCAACTGAGGCACAGAGAAGCCAAGTGTCTTGCCCACAAGCACACAGCAATTAAGTGGTTTAACCAAGATTCAACTCTGTGACTCCAAAACATTCTCTTAGCCTTATATTGGTCCTTGACTTTTTGCTAGAAAATAACATTGCAATTATTTCTCTTTTCCAAAATTCATGTCTGCTTCTGATAAGTCCTGAGGTTTTCTTAAAATGTAATTAAGAATGTACATATTTCCCAAATAATACTCAAGCACCATAACCTCTGGAAAATAATGCAACTGCTAGAATTGTGATAAAAGAGAAACAACCCCCCCACCAACTTAAATATGTTAATAGCAGCAAGGTAACTAACTGACCATATGTGCCCGTTGGGTGAGATAGCAACACCTCAGAAAACATCTTGGTGACCAGAGGGCATCTCAGGTGAATTAGGAAACAGTTCTTTTCTCTAGGAGGGTGCAGCCATCAGCCACACTATTCCTCTAGGCCTGGATGCTTTTTGCATGGTGAACAAACAGCAACAGTGAGTTGGGATGCGGGTGGAGATTTTAAGAGACTGAACCAAGTTCAGAGAGCCCCCACTGACTCCAAAGCATGCTTTTAACTGTCATATTCCCACTATGAACCAGGGGGAAAACAATCTTCATTCCTTGTCCAGAAAGCTTCCAAAAGAAAATCTTGCCTGCTCTTAATGTATTTTTTTTCATGCTCCACAGATGTCCTTTCTCATAAATTCAGAAGTATCTGCACGTCCCAAGGTGAGCTGGTATCTTCTTTTTATTACCGGCAGTTTGCAGGCAATGGATCTGACATTAAAAAAATACAGCACTCACTTTTGAGAGTGTGACCCTCTTTCCCAACTCCTTCCTAATCTTCTTCTAATTCCCTTTGCTCTTTTCACCTCTGTGCTTCGGGTTAACACACATGGGGGCTTTGGAGACTCCCCTGATCCTTTGACTTCTTGCTCAATTGGGAAAGGATGCATTTTTCTCTACAGATTGCCTCATAGAGACGCAGCATCTGCTTAAGACAAAAAGAGTCTCCAGAGAACTTACTTTAGCTGTTTGCCAACTAACCCATTTTGCATGCTTCCTGAGAAGAAACAATGCACACCATCTCTATAGGAGGAAGCAGGAGAGATATTGGTCCCATGTAAATATCTCAAAGGAAATTTATGATGCTGATGGGAAATTTAAGACCCTTAAAACAATTGCTGCTTTGTGAACCCAGGCAGCACATTTTTTTTTTTTTTTACGTTGAGATTTTATTTTATTGTATTATCTATTCTAGTACATCTTAAACTTAAACCTACATATCAATCACCCGGGGGATCTTTTAAAATGCAGATTGTGATACCCGTAGGTCTGGGTTGGGCCTGTACTCTGCATTTTTTTATTTTTTATTTTATTTATTTTATTTTTATACTTTTAAGTTCTGGGTCATGTGGGCATTAACGTGCAGGTTTGTTACATATGTATATTGTGGCCATGTTGGTGTGCTGCACCCATCAACTCATCAGCACCCATCAATCATGCATTTGAAATATCATGTATACTCCCCAATGCAATCCCTCCCCCCTCCCTCCCCCAGAGTAGACCCCAGTGTGTGATGTTCCCCTTCCGAGTCCAAGTGATTCATTGTTCAGTTCACCACCTATGAGTGAGAACATGCTGGGTGTTGGTTTTCTCTTCTTGTTGATTAGTCATTGCTAAGAATGATGGGTTTCCAGCTGCATCCATTGTCCTACAAAGGACACAAACTAATCCTTTTTTATGGCTGCATAGTATTCATGGTGTATATGTGCACATTTCTTTAATCCAGTCTGTCACGATGGGACATTTGGGGTGATTATCAAAGTCTTTGTATGGAATAGTGCAGGCAGCAATTTTTATTACCTCATGCTGTGCCCTTCCTCATCCCCTTCCTGAGGGAGAGTGGTCATGGATCTCAGTGGTCTCTCCACCTCTCAACTCCTTTAATGGCACTTGCTGGGGAGAATTTCGATAAACCACCATTCAGTTAACTTGAGAGATTTGTGTGCTTTTAAATAGAAAAAACCCTTTCCGTCCTGGTGGATATAGCTCAGTGTCCTGTGTGACCTTGCAGGGACTGTTAAGTTCCTCTACCCACTCTCCATTTTCTCATTCTTCTTTCCAGGGAACCCTTGGTATCTTTGGGCTGCCATGTGTCCAGATTAAAAGAATTCTTTCCATGCCCTCTAGGACCGGGGGTGGCCAGGTTGACTTCAATATTAGCCAATGAACAGAAATAGGAGCTGTTAGAGGAATTCTGGAAAGCAGCATAAAACAGATTGCTTGGAGCTTCTTTCGCCCCTCTGCTTTCTCGCTTCTTTGGATCTGCAACTTAAACATGAAAGGCTGGGCCTTTATTGAAACTTGGGAACCATGAAGCAGTATTGAGGGACAAATTTTTAGATAGGAGTGGCAAAAAAAAAAAAAAAAAAAAAAAAAAAAAAAAAAAAACCAAAACACCAAAAGGACATAAGGATCCTATGTTTTATGATAACTGAAGAACTGTTGTATCAGCCCTGAGTTGCCTACCTTCAGCCTTGTTTCACACAAGAGGGAATACAGTTTCATCTCATTTTAACTAAGGTTGTCTTATTTTTCTATGCTATGCAGCAATACCTAACCCTAACTAATATATTACCTGTGTGATGAGAAAACATCAGTAATGCCTTCTCCTAACAGATTGATCAGGTATATTTGTTAATGATCACTATATTTGTTAATGCTCTTTAGGTGGCAAGTAATAAAAGCCAACTAGAGTTAGAAAACTAGAAAAGGGGAACGTATTATGAATTATGCATGCGCCCATTTTTTTCTCTATTTCAGCACCACCATTTCATCCTGCTTCTAGGAGTCTATTTTATATTAATCATATAAATGGTATCATGAGTATTTGTCCTTATGTGTATGCCTTGTTTTTCATATAGTATGTCCTCCAGGTTCATCTATGATGATGTTGCAAATAGCAAGATTTTCTTTTTTTAAAGACTGATTAATATTCCAATTCCACTGATTAAAATTCCAATACATATGTACAGACTATGTGTGTGTGTGTATATATATACACACACACAGAATATGTGTATTCTATATATATGTGTGTGCATGTGTGTATATATATACACATATTATATATATAAAAGCATATATATACATATATATGTGTGTATATATATATAAAAGCTTTTGAGGTACAAGTGGTTTTTTGGTTACATGAATGAATTGTACAATGGTGAAGTCTGAGATTTTAGCGCATCCACCACCCAAGTAGTGAACATTTAACCTAATACACAATTTTTTATCCCTCATGCTCCTCCCACCCTTCTCCCAACCTCTTCCTCCCACCCTCCTCCCTTCAGAGTCTCCAATGTCCATTATACCACTCTGCATACCTCTGCCTACCCACAGCTTAGCTCCCACTTATAAGAGAACATATGGTATTTGATTTTCCATCCCTGAGTTACTTTACTTAGCATAATGGCCTCCAGCTCTATCCAAGCAGCTGCAAAAGACATTATTTTATCCCTTTTCATGGCTGTGTATTATTCCATGGTGTATATGTACTACATTTTTCTTATCCACTTATTAGTTGATGGATTTAGGTTGGTTCCATGTCTTTGCCATTGTGAATTGTGCTGTGATAAACATATGTGTGCAGGTATCTTTTTGATATAAAGACTTATTTTCCTTTGGGTAGATACTTAGTACTTGAGATTGCTGGATCAAATGTAGATGTACTTTTAGTTCTTTGAGAAATCTTAATACTGTTTTCCATTGAGGTTGTACTAATTTACACTCTCATCAACAGTATATCAGTGTTCCCTTTTCACCACATTAATGTCAATATCTATTGTTTTTTGACTTTTTAATAATGGCAATTCTAGTTGTGGTAAGAGGGTATCTCACTGTGGTTTTGACATTTATTTCCCTGATGATTAGTGATCTTGAGCACTTTTGTCATGTATTTGTTGGCCATTTGTGTATCTTCTTTTGAGAAGTATTCATGTCATTTGCCCACTTTTTGAGGAGATTTTTTTTTCTTGCTGATTGTTTGAGTTCCTTGTAGATTAGTCCTTTGTCTGATGCATAATTCACAACTATTTTCTCCCATTCTATGGATTGTCTTTTTACTCTGATGATTATTTATTTTGCTGTGCACAAGCGTTTTAGTTTAATTGGGTCTCATTTATTTACTTTTGTTTTTGTTGCATTTGCTTTTGGGGTCTTAGTCATAAATTCTTTGCCTACCCTAATATCCAGAAGAGTTTTTTCTAGATTTTCTTCTAGAAATTTTATGTCTTCAGGTCACAGATTTAAGTCTTTGATCCATCTTATGATCCATATACATTTTAGTATATGGTGAGAGATTAGGATCAAGGTTCATTCTTCTACATGTGGCTACCCAATTTTCCCAGCACCATTTATTGACTATGGTATCTTTTCCCTAGTTCATATTTTTGTATGTTTTGTCAAAGATAAGTTGATTGTAAGTACTTGGCTATATTTCTTGGTTTTCTATTCTATTCCGTTGGTCTGTGTGTCACTTTTATACCAGCGTCATGCTGGGTTTTTTTTTGTTTTGTTTTTTCCCTATAGCCTGATGGTATAATTTGAAGTTGGGTAATGTGATGCTTCCAGATTTGTTCATTATGCTTAGAATTGTTTTGACTATTTGGGCTTTTATAAATTCCATATGAATTTTAGGATTTGTATTTTGATAGGAATTGCATTGAATCTCTAGTTTGCTTTGGGCAGTATGTTCAGTTTCATGATGTTGATTCTTCCAATCCATGAATATGGAATATATTTGACATTTGTTTGTGTCATCTATTCTTTCTTTCAGCAGTATTTTATAGTTTTCCTTGGAGAGAGCTTTCACCTCCTTGGCTAAATATATTCCTAGTTGGGTTGTATTGTTTTGTTTTGCAGCTATTGTGAAAGCGATTGAGCTCTTGATTTTATCCTTGGCTTGATTGTTGTTGGTGTATAACGGTGGTACTTATTTGTGTACATTGATTTTGTAACCTGAGACTTTACTGAATTCATTTATCAAATCTAGGAGTATTTTGGAGGAGTTTTTAGGGCTTTCTAGGTATACAGTCATATCATCAGCAAACACAAATAGTTTGTTTCCTCCTTTTTCAATTTGGATGCCCTTTATTTCTTGCTCTTACTTGGTTGTTCTGGTTAGGACTTCCAGTACTGTGTTGAACAGAAGTGGTGAAAGTGGGTATCCTTGTCTTGTTCTCATTCTTAGAGGGAACACTTTCAACATTTCCCCATCTATATGATGTTGGCTGTGGGTTTGTCTTATCTACATATTATTTATCCATTCATCCATCCATGAACATTTACATTGCTTCTGAGTATTGGCTATTGTTAATAATGATGCAATGAGTATGGGAGTGCAGATATCTCTTTAAGATTCTGATTTCAATTCCTTTGGATATATACCCAGAAATGAGATTGCTGGATCATATGGTAGTTCTATTTTTAAGATTTTCAGGAACCTCCATACTGTTTTTTTGTAGTGGCTGCACCAATTTGTATTCCCACCAATGATGTACAAATGTTCCCTTTTCTCCACATCCTTGCATATATTTATCTTTTTTCATTTTATAATAGCCATCCTAACAGGTACGAAGTGATATTTCTTTGTGGTTTTGATGTGCATTTCCCTACCGATTAGCGACATTGAGCACCTTTTCAGATCTGGCTGGTCATTTGTATTTTTTTGGAAAAATGCCTATTCAGTTCCTTTGTCCATTTTTCAATCAGGTTATTTGTTTTGTTTTAATGTTTGCTATTGAGTTATAGGAGTTTCATTTGTTTTGAACATTAACTCTTTATCAGATATATGGTTTGCAAATATTTTCTCCTTTTCTGTAGTTTCCAGGTGCAGATGTTTCTTTTTCTTTTAGTTTTTTTCTTAGCTTGTCTATTTTTGCTTTTGTTGCTTTCAGTTTGGTATAATATCCTAGGAAATCATTGCCCAAGGCCAAGGTCAGAAGGCATTTTCTCTATGTTTTCTTCTACAAATTTTACAGTTTCAGATCTGACATTTAAGTCTTTAGTCTATTTTGGTTGATTTTTGTATATAGTGTAAAATAAGGATCCAATTTCATTGTTTTGCATATGGATATCAAGTTTTCCCAACACAATTTGTTGAAAAAACTATCATTTCCTCATTGTAAATTCTTGGCACCCATGTCAAAGACCAGCTGACCGTATACACATGGGTTTATTTCTGGGCTCTTTATTCTGTTTCATTGCTTTATATGTCTGCTTTTAGTACCATAATGTTTTGATTACTGTAGCTTTCTAATCTATTTTGAAATCATAAAGTATGATGTCTCCAGATTTGTTCTTCTTGCTGAAAATGGCTTTGGCTATTCAGAGTCTTTGCGGTTCCACATGAATTTTATGATTGTTTTTTCTATTTCTGCAAAAAGTATTATTGGACTTTTGATAGGGATTGCATTGAATCTGTATATCACTTTGGGTAGTATGACCATTTTAACAATATTAATTCTTCCAATCCCTGAACATGGCATATCTTTGCAATTATTTGTGTCTGTTTTAATTTCTTTTGTCAGTGTTTTATAGTTATCAGTGTATAGGCCTTTCACCCCTTAATTAGCTTTGTTCTTTCTGATGCTATTGTAAGTGAGATTGTTTTTTTAATTTCCTTTTCAGATAATTCATTGTTAGTGTGTAGAAACATAATTTATATCTGTACATTACTTTTGTATCATAATTTTGCTGAATTGTGTATCCTGAAACTTGTGTAGTCTCTGATATTTTCTACATATCAGATCAGGTCATCTGCAAACAGAGATAATTTTACTTCTTCCTTTCCAATCTAGCTGACTTTTATTTCTTTTTCTTGCCTGATTTCTCTGGTTAGGACCTATAGTGTTTTGTTGGATAGGAGTGATGAGAGTGGGCATCTTTGCTCAGTTCCAGATCTTAGAATAAAAGCTTTCAGTTTTTCACCACAGAGTATGATGTCAGCTGTGGGCTTTTCATATACAGGCTTTATTTATGTCTAAGTTAATTTCTTCTGTACCTCATTTGTTGACAGTTTTCATCATGAAAGGATGCTGAACTTTTCAAATGCTTTTTCCTGCATCTATTGAGATGATTATGTGATTTTTATCTTTCATTCTGTTAGTGTGATGTATCACAATGATTGATTTGTATATGTTAAACCATCCTTGAATCCCAGAGGTAATTCCACTTGGTTATGGTATAAGAACCTTTCAGTGGGCTGTTTAATTCAGTTTACTAATATTTTGGTGAGGATGTCTGCATTCATGTTCATTGGGGATATTGGCTTGTCATTTTCTTGTGATGTATTTGTCTGGCTTTCATTTCATGGTGATGGTGGCCCCATAAAAATGGAAATGTTCATTTTTCTACTTTTTGGAAGAACTTCAGAAGGAATGGTATTAGTTTTCCTTTAAATGTTTGGTAGAATTCACCTGCAATGTTATTTGGTTATGTGTTTTCCTTTATTGAAATGTTTCTGATTACTGATTCAATCGTTTTGTTTGCTATGGGTCTCTTCTGGCTTTCTATTTCTTCTTGATTCAGTTTTGGTATCTATGTTCCTAGGAATTTATCCCATTTCTCTTCTTTCTTTTGAAGCAGAGTTTCACTCTGTCACCCAGCCTGGAGTACAGTGACCCGATCATGGCTCATTGCAGCCATGGTCAGGGATCAAGTGATTCTCCCACCTCAGCTTCCCAAGTAGCTGGGACTAAAGGCATGTGCCACCACACCTGGCTAAGTTTTGTATTTTTTGTAGAGATGGGGTTTGACCATGTTGCCCAGGCTGGTCTTGAACTCCTAGGCTCAAGCAATCTGCCTGCCTTGGCCTCCCAAAGTGCTGGGATTACAGGTGTGGGCCACTAGGCCCAGTGTCCTCTTCCATGTCTGATTTTATTTATTTGAGTCTTCTCTCTTTTCTCTTAGTCTAGATAAGGGGTTGACTATTTCATTTATCTCTTCAAAAAACCAATTCATATTTTTGTCAAATTTTCCTATTCTTTATTTTATTTGTGTCTAATCTTTATAATTTTTTTCTTCTGCTAATTTTGGGCATAGTTTGTTCTTTTTCTAGTTACTGGAGGTGTAACATTAGTTTTTTCATTTTAATCTTTCTTCTTTTGTAATGTGGAAATTTATCACTATAAAATTTTCCCCTTCATATTTCTTTTGCTGCATCCCATAAATTTTGGTACATGTGTTTTGATTTTTGTTTGTTTTGAGATATTTTAAAATTTCCCTTATGATTTATTCTTTGACCCAGTGGTTATTCATGAGTGTGTTGTTTAATTTTTATGTATTTGTAAATTTTCCCATTTTCCTGTTGTTACTGAGTTCTAGTTTCATTCCCTTATGATTGGAAAAGATACTTGGGATGATATTAATCTTCTTAAGTTTAAGATTTGTTTTGTGACCTAGCATGTGATTTATGATGGAGAATGTTCCAGGTACACTTGAGAAGAATGTCTACTCTGCTGCAGTTGGGTGATATATTCTGAGTATGTCTGTAGTGTTGTTCAAGTCAGCTGCTTCCTACTGATTTTCCATCTGGATGATCTGTCTATTATTGTAAGTAGGGTATTGAAGTCTCCTGCTACTAATACTTTGCTATCTATTTCTCCCTTCAGATCTGTTAATGTTTGCTTTATATATTTAGATACTCTGATGTTAAGTTCATACACACGCACACACACACACACACGTATATAAATGTTTTTTTTTTATCTTTTTTTTTTTCATTTTTTTATTATACTTTAAGTTCTAGGGTACATGTGCATAACGTGCAGGTTTGTTACATATGTATACTTGTGCCATGTTGGTGTGCTGCACCCATCAACTCATCAGCACCCATCAATTCATCATTTATATCATGTATAACTCCCCAATGCAATCCCTCCCCCCTCCCCCCTCCCCATGATAGGCCCCAGTGTGTGATGTTCCCCTTCCCGAGTCCAAGTGATCTCATTGTTCAGTTCCCACCTATGAGTGAGAACATGCGGTGTTTGGTTTTCT
>NW_016808313.1:677888-769087 GCF_001698545.2 Rhinopithecus bieti | reverse complement strand
ATGATTTGGCTCTCTGCTTGTCTGTTACTGGTGTATAAGAATGCTTGTGATTTTTGCACATTAATTTTGTATCCTGAGACTTTGCTGAAGTTGCTTATCAGCTTAAGGAGATTTTGGGCTGAGACAATGGGGTTTTCTAAATATACAATCATGTCATCTGCAAACAGGGACAATTTGACTTCTTCTTTTCCTAACTGAATACCCTTGATTTCTTTCTCTTGCCTGATTGCCCTAGCCAGAACTTCCAACACTATGTTGAATAGGAGTGGTGAGAGAGGGCATCCCTGTCTTGTACCAGTTTTCAAAGGGAATTTTTCCAGTTTTTGCCCATTCAGTATGATATTAGCTGTGGGTTTGTCAGAAATAGCTCTTATTATTTTGAGGTACGTTCCATCAATACCGAATTTATTGAGCGTTTTTAGCATGAAGGGCTGTTGAATTTTGTCAAAAGCCTTTTCTGCATCTATTGAGATAATCATGTGGTTCTTCACTTTGGTTCTGTTTATATGCTGGAAATGTTTTATCTTTCTTTTGCATTGAACCTTTGTTATTATATAATGATCCTCTTCATCTTTTATGATAGTTTTGACTTAAAGTCTATTTTGTCTGATGCAAGTATAGCCACTGCTGTTCTCTTTTGGTTATCTTTTGCATGGAATATATTTTTTTTCATTCCTTCACTCAGTCTATGTGTGTCCTTAAACCTAGGGTGGTTTTTTTTTTTTTTTTTTTTTTTATAGACAGCATAGAGTTGAGTCTTGTTTTTGTTTGTTTGTTTTAATCCATTCAGCCATTCAATGTCTTTTGAATGGTGAATTTAATACATTTACATTAAAAGTAATTGTTGATAGGTAAGACTTACCATTGTCATTTTGTTAATTGTTTTTGGTGTTGTAGTTTTTTTATTCCTCTCTTCCTCTTTTTCTATTTTCTTTGGCAATAAATAATTTTGGTAGTGATACACTTTTATTTTTTGTGTGAGTGGTTACCATGAGGCTTGCATAAAACATTTTATTGTTACAGCTGTCTAGTATGAGCTGACAATTTTAATCACATAAACAAACTCTATACTTTTGTCACCACACACACATTTTATGTTTGATATCAGAATTTACTTATTCTTATGTTGTGTATTTATAAACCACTTTTTGTGGTTATGGTTATTCTTAATCCTTTTGTCTTTAAACTTTTATACTAGGGTTAAAAGTGATTTATACACCATCTTTACAGTGTTACATTATTTTGTATTTGTTTATATATTTACCTTTACCATAGGCTGTTCAGGACTCTTGTTTCAACTTGGAGAACTGTATTATTTTTTGTAAGAAAGGTCTAGTTTTGATCAACTTGCTCAGTTTTCTGTTACTGTGGGAAAATCTTTATCCCTTCTTCATTTTTAATGGATAGATTTGCCAGGTATAGCGTTCTTGGTTGGCAGTTGTTTTTACTTTTCTTCTTTCAGCATTTTGAACATCATCCCATTCCTCTCTGACTTACAGGATTTTGGTTGAGAAATCTGCTGATAGTCCTATGGGGAGGTTCTTGTATGTAATGAGTCACTTTTCTCTTGCTATTTTCAAAATTTTTTTTGTCTTTGACTTTTGACTACTTAACAATATTTTATCTCAGTGTAAATCTCTTTAGGTTCTACTTATTTGAGATTCTTTGGGCTTCATGAGTCTCAATGTACATTTCCCCTCCCAGATTTGGGGAGTGTTCAGCCATTATTTCTTTAAATAAGCTTTCTGTGCCTTTCTCTTTCTCCTGTGCTTTTGTAAATCTCATAACATATATTTTGGTTTGCTGGTGTTTAATAGGTCTCATAGGCTTTTTTCACTCTTTTTCATTCTTTGTTGTTGATGTTGTTCCTGACTTAGTAATTTCAAATGATCTGTCTTTGAGCTAACTGATCCTTACTTCTGCTTGATCAAGTCTGCTGTTGAAGTCTCTGCTGAAGTTTGTAGTTCAGTCATTGTGTTCTTCAGCTCCAGAATTTCTGTTTGGTTCTTTTAATGGCTTGTAGCTGTTTATTTCTTTAGGGTTAGTTACTAGAGTTTTCGTTTGTTCTTTTAGTGATTTTGGCTCCTTTTGTTCTTTAGTGGTACCATGTTTCCCTTATCCTTATAGCCCTGAGTTGGTGTCTGTGCATTTGAAGAAGTAGTCACCCTTTTTCAGTCCTTGCACACTAATCTTGCCACAGAAAGCTCTTCACTAGTTAGCATATCCAGGAGTTCTAGATGGGCCAACTGGTGGGATCTGTGGGTACGTGGGCCTGGTATTGGGGTCTATGGGCAGGTAGGTCTTCTGCCAGTGTCCATTGGTAGGCAGACATGGTGCCAAGATCTGTGAGGGTAGACCTGGTGCTGAGATCCACTGGGGTGGGCCTGGTGCTGAAGTCTACAGCAAAGTCAGACATTCCCTTTATTACTTCCTTCCCCACAGGAGGACTGGTGGGCTGAGGGGATCTCTTTTGGTGCTGTGCTGTGCAGTGCAGGCTTTGGGGAGGGGCAAAATGGATAAAGTAACACTGTTCTTCTCACTTTCTCCAGTGTATCTTTTGTGGTTTCTGGGCTGTACTTCAGCATTATAACCTTTCACCTGGGTTACAGAGCTCTCATTATCATATTTTTGGTCCATGGATAATTGTTAAATCAGTGTTTCTGTGGGGAGATGAGGTCTGGAATCTCCTATTCCACAAGGTCTGGAATCTCCTATTCTACCATCTTGATGTCATCACTCCCATCACTATTTTTAATACTCTAGTCTGGACACTACTAAGTGCCTATTAACAACAGAATGGGTAATTACATTGTTATTTATTCATACAACATGCTAACGCCAAATAATTTATAATTATTTATAAAATATTGATGAATATTACAAATACAAGATTAAGAACAAAAGACCAGAAACAAAAGAATACAAATAGTTTGATGCCGGTTATATAGAATATATATATTCTATATATATATATAATATATATAAGTATAATAGAAACATTACTCTCTAGTGTTAGACATCAGGAGAGTGGTTGCACTTGGGGCAAAGTAGTAAATAGAAGGCAAGAGAGGAGATTTTTCTGAGGTGCTAGTAATGTTCTGTTTGTTGATCTAGGTGCTGGTTTACATGATGTATTCAGTTTATAAAAACTTATCTAGCTCTCTTTTATGTACACTTTTCATTCAGTGGCTCTCCCTGTCTACCCCTCCCTGCCATAAACATTCCATCCTGAGGCCAGTGTACCAATGGCATTACTACAGGTCTTACTCTTATCCTGCTTCTGCTCAGCCTAGACGGCAGACATTTGTCCTGTGTCCATTCTTTCAAATCCTGCTTTTGGCTATGACTAATCTAACAAACTACTGTGAGTTGAAGAGTTAAGAACTGATAATAACTAATTGTGAAATGCGTCTTTTTTCCCCCCAGAAGACAATGTTACTTTAATTTTGAACTTTTCTGTCTTAAACATTAGAAAAGAAAAATGGGAACATGGGGTGTTGTTGGCTGGCCACTAGGGGATATATTTTTGGAAAGGTAACTATGGCTGGCATTCTTCAAATCATAAGACCCAGGCAACTAATCATACATAAGCCTGGCTCGACCATTTTGTGAATTCTCTAGGGCTCTCTTCACAGTTTAAAAAAGGTTGTTAGATCCCTTTTGTCTTAATGATGATTACAACTTCTAAATCATATGCTTGTTTATTTCTTCAAAGTCCCTGGTTGAAATTACCCTGATTTAATAAACTGGAGATTCTATTTGGTTTAAGCGTGAAACATTTGCAGCTCAGAAACTGAGAGAACTGGTTTTCATCAAGTTCTCCACCCTAGTCCAAATGGCAGAGGGACATGTTTTGACCAGTTCCCATTTGACGTTTCTGAGTAATCAACAAATCAGACAAACCAGAAGCGTTTATTAGCACTTTGTTCTTCTTTGAGGCAGAGTGCTGAATAAATGCCTTTTTCTCTTTGGAAAGAAATCTTACTAGTAACCATAGCAATAATAATTCCATCTCCAAGTGAAAATTATTATTGTTATCTTCGTTGGCAGCCCCAGTTTCTTTCCTGTCACAAGTAGACAGAACGCAGACACCGTCTTGAAGTCTATAAAAGGCTCACCTAAGCAAGATGGGGAGCAGCTGTTTTCTCTCTCAGCTGAGAACAGAACAAGAGAATAATGGCTTAACCATAGAATGAGGGGCTTAAGCTAGATATGAGGAAGTGGTTCCTGGCGGCGTACTGGATAGGTTGTCATGGGAGTTTACAGAATCCTCTTCTTTAGAGGCCTTTAAAAATAGCTTGGATAATCTGTTTGTGGAATGGCAGATGTATGTCCTGCTTTGCCTGTGTCCACGGCACATTTAATACACTCTTGTATGTATAGGCATGTCTTTACTAGACTCTGAAAGCAAAGGCTACTGAGCAGGACTCTTGTCCCACCAGTACCGGACTCTGGAAATGTGTAACCCAGGTGAAAGGCTCTGGAAATGTGAAGGAATGAGTGAAGCTGAGAGTTTGGATACAATGATTTAGCAATGATCAATTATAGCCTACTAGTTTGTGGCTAGTTAAATATTGGCCCTATGGTTATTGTCCTACAATCATTTAATAAAACAAAATTTAACCAGATGACACTGTTTGGCTGGAACTCTCTTTGAAGAGTTCATTGAATCCAGCTCCCTTCTTCTAGGTTGTTGACTTTGTCCACTTGATGATTCCACGCTAGCTCTTGAGTAAAAATTAAATGTTCTCTGAAGTGGGCATTATATCCTTCAAAAATTTATTCAAATACACAGGGAAAAAAACATTTATAGAAAGAACTTTAACCAGAGTTAAATCTGAGCATTCCTTCTTCCAGTGCAACGAATTCTGCCTCATCAGAGGAATGTGCTAAAAGAGCTTTCATTTAAAAGTAATGGTCAGAATCCTGCTCAGTTCTTCAGCAACCATATTTTACCTCAGAGTTGACATTTATATGCCAGCAACTCATTTGTTACAAATTCTAATTGCAGAGCAACAACCCAAAAAGAGGCAATGCAAAGGCAAAGAGAAAAAAGTCTCAGAAACCCTTTGAGAGCCTATCTAATTAAAAATGCAAATTAAGAAAGAAACTTAAAGTCATAAGTCCTGTTCAGTCTTTTCAAAGGCACCAATTACTAGTGACTCATTGGGAAAGGGACTGACTTTAATTTTAAAACAAATTTCCCAACAATATCCCATTGGCAGGAAATTAAAATGACTACCAGCTTAGTAGAACAATTAGCACTACAACCCTTGTTACCCAAACTTTAGTCATTCTTGTTTTTCTGTTTCTTTAGAACCCACTAATGTAGACCATTTTCCACTGAATTTTTCTGAAGTCCTAAGAACGTTTTGTTTTTCAGTGATAAGCAATCTCATCTCTAAACTAATCCACTCCTTCCCATGAAACCATATGGAGGTACATTCCAGAAAAGAACAAACGTCTTGAAAGAATCTAAAAGAATATTTTAGGAGGCAAGATAGGGGAGAATGTTACTGCAGACTGAAAGCCCTTATACAGGAGACGTGGACTACTGAAGGATTCTTGCTAGGCCTGGGTCTGGCCATGTGTTACTATGAATACATATCATATGGCCGGGCCTTCAATGTTGTTTTGTCTTCAGGTATTAATTTATAACTTACGCATTACACCTTTTATTATCATGAGAAGTAACATGAGTTGTGAAATCAAATTTTTTTTTAAAGTCTTAGAACTAGAAGAGAAATAATATATAACAGATTATCTAGGCCAATCTATTTAGTGTTGGGCTTGCTTAATATGAATTAGATGTATGTATCAGCCAGGGTCCAACCAGAAGATAGAAACCATACAATAACGTGAACATGGAAAATGTAATATAAAGAATTAGCTATAATGGTAGATTGAAGTAACAGGGGATTGGCGAGTAAGAGGTAAAGAGAGTCTAAAGAATATAGGGTAGCAGATAAAAGGAGCAGTCACTACCTTCAGGACTGACATAAAGTGTTCCAGAAAGACTCCCTTCTCTCTTCTCTCCAGCTGAGATCCAGATAGGGCATAGCTGTGGCTCACTAGATAATAAAGAATTAACTAAGGTGTCAAACAGGTGTACTTTGCTAGGAATTCATCCTGTGGAGTGCTAAGGGAAGCTGTCACTAGTTAGGTACTGCACCTAAGAACTTGCTGAACAATCCCATAAAGGATCAGCCAGGGAGCGTTGTGATGAGGAGGTTCCTTGCCAATGCACTCCATTGCAAAGACACATAAGGGGATGAAGGGGGTAAGCTGCTGGCCACTAGACCTGCTGCAGAATCCAGGCATTGGGGAAACTGTCACTGCAGGAGCCCGGCGCCGGAGAAGCTGCCTGGGCTGCAGGCTCTGGTGACTAAGGAAACTGCGCGCCCTGTGGAAGATAGGTGCTGGGGAAGCTGTACATGCAGCAGGAACCTTGCCCTGGGGAAGACACTCACACTGCAGGAGTAGAGCACTGTGGAAGTTGCAAATGTTGCAGGACATTGGCAAGAAACCACAAAGGAACCGGAAAGGAAAGCTCCATCCTCTATCAGTGTCTTTCTAGCATCCTCTACTGACAAAGTTTGACATTGTGCCTGCTGGCAAAAGAGAAATATATAAAGGACCCATCTCCATTTTTTACAGAGCAGGCAATAAAGTTTGGATTTAAAACTGAAAAGCAATACATTGATATTGGCATAGTGCCTATATTATATGGACACACATTTTGCATACATCACCAAATTTATTCCCTATAATATATCTAAAAAGTAAATATCATCATGCACAAGTTAGAGAGGTCCCAGGGTTAAAAAAGAGTCACTGAGCTAGTAAGCAGCAGAGCGAAGACTCAAATTCAGTTTTGGCCAACACCAAGCCCATCCATTGTCTTTCTGTACTATGTTTTCTCCAGTGACGCCTAGATGTCTTGGAAAAGTGGTGGCCTAGTGGGACAAACTTAGGGAGGGCCTGAGTATGAGGAGTATGAAATGGGGATGGGAGGGGTTCTAAAAGGCTGGGCTGTGGTGGGCATGGGATTGTATTGCTGTGAGTTGTGGAGCCTGGGGAAATCTGAAAGGCAGTCTGGAGCAAAACTGAGATTAAAACTAAAACACAAGTCCACATGGGCTAGGCAAAAAACTGAGATTAGTTTTAAGGCAATAGGATGAAACCGGGGGCAGGGACACACCAAAGCAAAGAAAACAAGTCCCAAGCACAGGTAACCAATTCCTTGAGATGAATTGCCCCTGCTGGCTATAGAGGGGACTGTGGCCATGCTTACATGGCCACAGAGGGTGGCTAGGAGTGTGGTTTTGGTTCATCAGGCTAACAAATCAACGGTTAAACTGGGGCTATAGCCTGTCTTCCTTGACTCGCATTTCTGTGCTCTAGTCACACTTGTTTTCACCACCTATTAACTCTAGAGTTAGACAGCAACAGACAAAAGTGAGTGAACCAGCTGGACCCCAGAGCACTTAGCTTGTTGAAGTTATCAGAGGGCACAAAAGTGGAAGATATTGATCATGCTTAGTTCAGCTTAAACATTTGATGTTTTCATAGCACTGTGCCTTCTCTCCCTTTGTCTCCTATGAGCCTTCATGAGTAGGTGTGTGGTAACTATTCAGGAGCCATGTTCACAGACAGAGCTTTACATTGTCATTGATGTTTGTCAGGTCTTCCAATCAGGGCTACTCGGACTTGACTGAACACTGGAATCACCTGGGAAAAAAAAATACTAATGCCTGGGGCTATTTTATACCAATAACCAGAGTATATTTCCAAGTTCCTCAGATGATTCTAGTGTAAATCTAAGGTTGAGTATCACTGTCTTTTCTTGATTGTAGCAGAGTGACATTGAGAGAGACAAAAAAAAAAAAAAAAAAAAGAAAAAAAAAAAAGAAAAAAAATGAGCCCTCTCTTCCCCTTTACTCTCCCATGAGATTCTGAGATCAACAACTTTTACAGAGCAGTTGCCCACTCAGCTGTGTTGCACGTTGACATCCCAGGAAAGACTCTGAACTCAGTGCTAGTCAAGAAAACTGGTTAGCGACTCTGCAGGAAGAAGTTACTAACATAAAGATGTACTGGTTTCTAAAGCCGAGGACCAACACCACATGGAAGGCTAGTATTTTCTTTTTTGGAAGGGAAACTTGTTACAGATCTGAGGCTGATCCACTTGTCTGCCTTAAGTAAATGAGGTGTGCTCCCAACAACCACCTAAGGGTAAGATTTTAACCAGGAAATCCTGATCTCCAGTGACATATGCGATGGGGAAAAGCAACGAGACATCGTTTTGCTTGGTGATGGGTGAAGCCCTAAAGACTCAATCTGGTCTTGATGAACATCCAAGAATCTGGATGTGAGCACCCCACTGAGGCAGGAGCTTCTGCCAATGACGAGGGTAAGGAAGTCTGTGGTTTCTTGCAGTGTCAGATTTGTTCAGTTTGGATTTAAACAAATACCATAATTTCTGTCCTAGGGTATAAACAAGCAGGTTTTAGTCTTGTATCCAGATGCCATTTCTACCCATGAAACTAGCTGCATATCTAATTTTAAAAAATGTTATTTAACCTTCGATTTGTTCTATGTCATTCCACGTTATTTAAGCTAGTTCCCCTTAGCTTTGTGGAACAAAATAAAATTCAGGTTTCAAACAAGATAAAATTCTTTAAAAGCTTACTATGGAAAATCTCAATTCTGTGCACCAAATAGTAGAATAAACTCTATTGTGTGTGTGTTACCCAGCTTTAACAATGATCAACTCATGGCAAATCTTGTTTCACCAATATACTTACCTACTATCCTCCACGATATTCTTTGGAAGCAAATTTCAGGCATCATATTATTTCATCCACAAATAGTTAGATATTTAACTCTTAAAATAAGATATATGAACCCTTAAAAATAACATGTAATAAAATATTAATGATAATTACTCAATACTGTCTAATACCCAGTGTCCCAACTACCAGTTTTATCAATTTTATATCAATTAAATCAACTTTTTACATTTTGTTTACATCAAGATCCAAATAAGCTGCATACATTGTAATTAGTTGAAATGCCCAAATTTATTTTAATTTATAAATTCCCTTTATTTTTTCCCCTCTTGTAATCATCTACTGAAGAGTCTGGGTGGTTTGACCTGTAGGGTTTCCCACAGATTAGGTTTTGCTTCTTGCACCTCCATGGTATCCTTTAACATGTCCTCCTCTTCTATATATTTCTCATGATTTAGTTGTTGGATATATATATTCAGGTTTTTGGGGCAAGACTACTTCAGAGGTGATATTGTGTTCTAACATCAGGCAACGCATAAGGGCTGGTTCCCACTGTTTTGTAATCTTAGCAGCCACTGATTATCAATGCCTAGATCCATTAACCATTAGGGCTTAGAAAACGATAAATTCAGCGGGGTGCAGCGGCTCACACCTGTAATTCCAGTACTTTGGGAGGCCAAGAAAGGCAGATCACTTGAAGTCAGAAGTTTGAGACCAGCCTGGCCAACATGGTGAAACCTTGTCTCTACTAAAACAGTACAAAAATTAGCTGGCATGGTGGCATGCACCTGTATTCCCAGTTACTCAGGAGTCTAAGACGGGAGAATCACTTGAATCCGGGAGGCAGAGGTTGCAGAGAGCTGAGATTGTGCCACTGCACTCCAGCCTGGGTGACAGAATGAGACTCTATCTCAAAAATAAATAAATAAATACATAATAAATAAAAATTAGTAGTCCCAGCTACTCAAGAGGCTGAGGCAGGAGAACTGTTTGAACCCAGGAGGTGGAGGTTGCGGTGAGCCAGGATCATGCCACTACACTCCAGCCTGGGTGACAGAGCAATACTCCCTCAAAAAAAGTAAAAAAATAAAATAAAATAAAAAAAGAACGAAAGAAAGAAAAGAAAAAGAAAATGATAAATTTACGTTTTATCATTCCTCTATTATTTAAAAAAGTTGGAACACATGTATAAGAGACTTTTTTTTCACCTTTTTTTTGGATCCTCAATAGAACAGCTCATAAAGGAAAGGAGGACAAAGTATTGATTTTACTTCCATTTATTTATCTTCGTTTATTAATTTTAAAAATAATTAGTGGTTTATAAGATTTCTCCAGTGGTGGTCAATTAATTTCTTAAAATAGCTTTGTGTTATAATTGACACACAATAAATTACACTATTTCAAACATGTGATATTCTAAGTTTCATAATTTATATACACCTGTGAAACCATCACTATCAATGGTCAAGATGATGAACATATCATCATCCTCAAAAGTTTCCCCATCTCCCTGAATAATCCCTTGCTCCTATCCTCCACACCCATCCTGGATTCCCTAGGCAACTACCACTCTGCTTTCTGTCATTTTAGATTAGGTTGTAATTTTCTAGAATTTTATAGAAGTGTAATCATACAGTATATTTTCTCTCTCTCTCTCTCTCTCTCTCTCTCTCTCTCTCTCTCTCTCTCTCTTTTTGATACAGGATATCGCTCTGTCTCCCATGCTGCAGTGCAGTGGCACAGTCATGGCTCACTGCAACCTTGACCTCCTGGGCTCAAGCAGTCCTCCCACCTCAGTTCCCCTACCAACCCCCCACCAACAGCTAGAACTACGGGTGCGTGACACCGCACTCTGCTACTTTTTCTTTTTTTCTTTTTTTAAGTAGAGACAGTGTCTTACTATGTTTCCCAGGCTGGTCTTGAATTCCTGGGCTCAAGAAATCTTCCCATCTTGGTCTCCTAAAGTGTTGAGATTACACATGTGAGTCACTGCACCAGGCTGTCTCTCTTTTCTTGATGGGGGTGGTTGGACTTCTTTCACTCAGCACGATTATGTTGAGATTCTTTTATATTACTACATGGATCTATAGTTCATTACTTTTTATATCTGTAATATTCCATTCTATAGATCTCCAGGTTCATGATTTTCACCAAATTTGGAGAAATTTTAGCCACTGTTTTATTTTTTTTTCTTTTTACTGTTCCCTGCTCTACTGTCTTTCAGACTCCAATTTCCTGCATATTAAGATGCTTGAAATTGTCCCACAGCTCTCTTCTTATTCTTTTAACACGTTTTTTTCTCTTGGTGTTTCATTTTAGATAGTTTTTATCTCTATGTTTTCGAGCTGGTTATTCTTTTATTCTGCAGTGTCTAATCTGCCGTTAATCCCATCTAGTGTATTTTACATCTCAACCACGTTTTCACGTCGATAAGTAATATATAGATATATATATACAACCTGTCTATATATGTATAAAGAGAGTGAAAGATAGCTATATATAGATATCTATCGAGATCTATAGATACAGATATATATATATATAGTATAGAGATATATATGTATAGATATATTTCCATCTCTACTTAACATGTTTAATTTTTTCTCTAGGTTTTTGAACATATGAAGTACAGTTATAATTATATTTTTTAATGTTTTTATCTACTAATTCTGTCACCTTTGGGGTCAGTATTCGTAGGTTGATTTTCCTCCTCATTGCAGGTAGTGTTTTTCTGCTTCTTTGCATGCCTGTGATTTTTTTTTTTTTTTTTTTTTTTTTTTTTTTTTTTTTTTTTTTTTTTTTTTTTTTTTTTGTCCTTGTTTTTTTTTTTTTTTTTTTTTTTTTTTTTTTTTTTTTGGATGTCAGATGTGATTTTTACTTTGTTAGGGGCTGGATATTTTTTAATTTCTATAATTTTTCTTGAGCATTGTCTTGGGATGCTGTGTAAGTTACTTGGAAAGAGTGGTTTTTTCAGGTTTTGATTTTAAGCTGTTTCACTTCATCTATTATTTGGTTCCTCAGTACAAAAGCCTAGAATTTTTGTGTAACATTAACTTTCCCCACTATCGAGACAAAGCCCTTTCAGTACTCTGCTCATTGCCCTGTGAGTTATGAGGTTTTCCACTCTGTCTGGTGGGAACAGACACAATTTCCAGCCCCGTGTGAGCACCAGGAATCATCTCCCCTCATCCTTTTGGGGAATTCTTTCTCTGGCCTGAGGTGGCCCCCAACATGCAGATGCTGAGTAGTGCACAGACATCCCCAGGGGAGTATTCAGCAGCGTGTTCCAGAACTCAGCAGGCATGTGCATGTTGGGGGTAGAAGGCGTACATCAAGAGTTCCATTTTGGGCATGTAATATTTAAAACATGTAAGAGATCTTCAAGTAGAGATGTTGAAAAGAGAGTTGGAAATGTGAGGCTGAAGCTCAGAGATATCTGGGCTAAAGCGATACATTTGGAAACCAAGTTCATAAAAAATGTTATTTCACTCAGGCTTTATCATGAGGGTGTTTTTGACTGGGTCAAATGTTGCTAAGAGTTTAAGTAAGATGAGAACAGAGGAGATTTGGTAACAGGGATGATGTCACTAGTGACCTTGACAAGAATAGTTTGGGCAGAGCAGGGAAGGCAGAGGCCATGTTATGATGGTTTGAAGAATGGGGAGTTGAAGAAAGAAAACAGCATATGAATACAACTCTTCCAAGGAGTCTGGCTCCAAAAAGAAGAAAAAACAGGAAAACCATGAAGAGTACTTCAACACTCAAGTGAAGCCCCTGACTCAGAGAGATAAAGCATCTCCGTCTCTTTTCTCAGGGGCTGCCTTTTACATGAAGCGAAGTTTGTGTAGGTATTTCTCCATCCAACTCCTTTTACTTTTCATCGATAAAGATTCCTCAAAAACCCCATCATTGTGTGGTTCATCGGGCTTTGATTTTGGTGAGCTTGTAGCTATTTTAGTGGAATGGTGTCATCCAAAGGGATGGGACTGCAAACCAGGTGCTATTTGCAAGCAGTTCCTCTGCAGAAACAGCTCAGGTGGTCTTCCTATCTCCAGTCTTGACTTATTAAATCCGTTCTTCCCATTGCAGTGGGACTACTCTCTTTAGAATCTAAATTTGACCTACTCATAACCATGCTCAGTTCCTTTCAAGAGGAATAAGCCCAAGTCCCTTATCAGGACATGGGAGGTCCTGCATGACACAGGCCTGCCATCTCTCCAGACTCAGTTCACAATTCCCTGCCTTACACATTTCACTCTCACCCTTGTGGTTCCCCCCACACACCAGGCTGTTCCATTCTCTGATGGCACCGACCCCCATGTTTATTTATGCACATCTCTTTACCTGGCTAACACTTATCTTTCAAGACTTAGCTCAGGGATCATTTTCTCCAAAAATTATTTTCTTCTCTAATCTTTCAGAGAACTGCAAGTTTACATCCATCTCCATACATTATATTATATTGACTTTTTAAAAGTCAGGGATCTATTTCCTCCATTAGACTGTAAGTTTCTTAAGAGCAAGAACTATGTTGTGATTTTCCTTTTATTCCATACTTCCAGACTTCAGCTCAGTCATATACAGAATTGAGTTGAAAATCAATAAAAGAAGCTCAGTGGAAAGCAGGATGATTGAGTCGAAGATTTCAGGGTGAAGTAAAAGTTGAAGTAAGTAGTGTAGGACAAAGATCCTGAATAGGATGAGAACCTTGGCCTTCCTTTTTGATTCTCTGGAGCAGTGACTTAAAGGAACTGTTCAGGTAACACAACTAAGACAGGACCAATAAGCTGGAGCCAGTTAACAAGGAACTTCAAAAGCCAGGCAAAGTAATTTCAGTTTGAAGGCAATTTGGCCACATAGGTTTTAAGTTGTTAACATAGAGAAGGAATGATTATTCAACAACAAAACAACAACAGCTGGGAAAAACCAAACAGCATAAAATATTTCTAACAAAACAAAGTTAATGTTCTGTTTTTACAACTACTATTTTAGATAACCAGCCTTAGTTTGGGAGCCTACTGTTTTGCCTTATCCAGTTTTTCCTCGACTCTTATCATGTCAAGCTACAGACGCATCATAATGATGTGACTGAGAGTGTGAATTCAGGAGCCAAACTTCTTGAGTTTATTTTTAAAGATATTTTATTTTAAAAAATGAGGAGGAGGTCTTGCTATGTTGCCCAGGCTGGTCTCAAACTCCTAGTCTCAAGTGATCCTCCTACCTTGGCCTACCAAAGTGCTGGGATTACAGGCATGAGCCATTGCACTCCACCAACTTCTTGAGTTTAAATATTGGCTCTGCTCCTTACTGACTTGTGATGTCAGGTAAGTTACTTAGTGCCTCAATGTCTTCATCCATAAATTGAGGATACTGACATCTACCTCATAGGATTGTTGGGAAGATTAAATGAGTTTTCATAAGTATACATTACTTGCAACTGTATCTGGCATGATAAATGCCTTGTGTTTGTTAAATTAAAAATTAACATCTAAAATACTAGACCTCCTGTAATTAAATAGGCAATGAATGTGAAAAGTACCATCAGGTGTATCTCTCCAAGCCAAGGAATAAATAAAGATTGGGCTTAGGAAAAGACTGGGTCAGCAGTTGACACACAAGCTCCCTTGGGTCTCCAAGTTGATAAAGCTTTGACCTAGCAAGAGATGGTTTGTATTCTGCCTGCCCACTAACGATGATGGAATAGAGTGATTCCCTGTGCAGAAAAACTATAAAACGTCTATGGCCTGGATTAAGCCCCTAGGTTGAGAGGCCATAATCAAGGCAATTTCTGAGAGTTCCATTAATAAGGTTTTCTAGAAGCTGCCAAAGTCCAGCTACAGCAATTATCCAGTTAGTTTGCTGAATCAGCCAATATAAGCTTCCCCAGTCCTGTTGCTAATTAGGCTCCAGCCTCTCATCTCGTTAATAAGCTTCCAGTTCATTTGCATGTGAGGAAAAATTGTGGGTATCGGGGAGTTTAATGGAAACCCAAATCACCTTCAACATGTGTCTGTTTTATTAAAATATTTAACCTTTTATTATGAGTCAGAAACATCTGTTGGCATTAACTCTAGGAAAAGACATGATGAATTCAGCATTTGCCAGCAGTTCTCTAGTCCCTCCTCCTCACACCTGGCCTGTTCCTGATCAAGTAGCAGTAAGAAAAGACAAATGAATATGATTAACTCAGTGTTAGAAACTTGCAGGTGAAAGAAACTATCTGGTTCAATTTCGTCCTTTTAGGAACTGGAAAACCAAGGTTCTAAGAGATGGTCTTATTTGCTTAAGTGCCAGTGAAGCCGGGACTAGAGCTCAGGCCAGTCCTCCTCTAACTCAGTGCTTATTAGTCACCGTGATGTACTAGGCTTGCAAAATATCTGATGAGAATAGCTGATAAATAGCAGTAGGCTATTACCTGATATTGGGCTTTAACTTCTCTTCACTTGCATCTGGAATTCAAGGAATTAGAGTATAATTACCGTCCCTTCATCCCATTTCTAAGAACTGTTGATTTGATCTCCTTAATGAAGCTTGTATGATAGGCACAATTTTTGTCCCCATGGCCTTTGCCTTCTGAAGTCATGCCCATTGTTATATTACATGTCAAAAGGGATATTGAAGATATTAGTTAGTGATCCGCTGACTTTAAGGTAGAGAGATTATCCAGTGTTATCCAAGTATTCCCAATGTAATCAATGAGCCCTTAATAGCGGAAGACGAAGACAAAAAAAGGAAACCAGAGAGCTGCAGCAGAAGAGAAAGTTAAGATTCTAAGAAAAGAGAAGGATTTAATGCACCATCATTGGCTTTAAGGTAAAGAGGTTATGTGTCGAGGAAATGAATACTACAGTCACACAACCTCAAGAAACTGAATCCCGCCAACAACCTGAATGAGTCAGGAAGCAGAGTCTTCCTCAGAGTCTCTGGAAAAGAGCCCAGGCTGGCCAACACCTTGTCTTCAGCTTTGTGAGACCCTGAACAGAGAACCCAACTGAGCCATTCTGTGCCAGGACTGTGAGATAATAAATGCATGTTGATTTGGGTTACTAAGTTTGTGTTAATTTGTTATGGCAGCAATAGAAAATGAATATAGTCTGAGTCCATCTATCCTGCTCCATCTTCATGACCACTTCCCTACTCTAAACCACCACCCTCTCCTTCCTGGACCACTGAAATTGGCTGTTAATTCTTCTCTCCAAGGCCCTTCTCACTCATCTTCTATGAAGTCTTTACCCTGTAGTCCAAATGATTTTTTTCAAAACAGAAACCTGATTATGTGATTCCTGCCCCAAGCCTCACTCACATGCACCCTAAGATACCTTAAAACCCTTCAGCGTCTTACAGTGGCTCTTAGACAAAAAAATACAATACCCTTTATGTGGCCTGTGAGGGCTCATGCGAACATCTCTGCCCACCACCCCAGCTTCATCTTGACCATGCTCCCATCACTCTCTCTGCTGTTCTCTCACTGACCTTCTGTTTCTCCTTCTTTCTGTTACACCCCCTCCCATCACAGGGCCTCACAGATGCTCTGCCTTGTGCTTGGAGCCTTCGCTCCCTCTCCCCTTACCCAGAGGATGTTCATTCAGTCTATCACTCTCAATTTAAATGTTGCTTCCTCATAGTGGACTAGGTCTGCTTTCCCTCTTAGATGTTTTCATGGCCCTGTATGTTTCCCTTCAAAGCACTTTTCAGAGCTTGTAACTATACCTTTAATTCTATCTTTATTTAATTTTGCTCCCCAGTGGGAATTAAGCCCAGTAATGTATCATAGGGCTTTTCTGATTGAGATAACATATTTAAAACACTTATCATAGGCCTAAAAGAAAATAAGCACTCAAATAGCAAATACTATCATATATATAGGAAGGGTCTTCAAAAGTTCATGGAAAATGCATATTATGAAAAAACTGTACATGGATTTCAAAAATTTTTCTGCACCAAAATAAACTCATGCTAACTTTTTATAACATGTCTGAAGGGAATCTAGTTTGAGGGGAGAGACTAAGAGGCATAAGACTCAGTTTGAAAACAGCCCTTACCAGAGCAATATGAATTCTGCTAAAATTGAAGCAAGAATAAACATTAAATTTATGTTGAAGCTTAGGTGGAAGAATGGTGAAATCATTAAGGCTTCATGAAAAGTTTATGAGGCTGATGCCCTAAAGAAATCATCAGTTTACAAATGGATAACTCATTTTAAGAGGGAATAAGATGCTGTTGAAGATGAAGCCTGTGGTGGCAGATCATTCAAATCAATTTCTGAGGAAAAAAGTCACCTTGTTTGTGCCTTAATGGAAGGCAACCAATGATTAACAGCACAAGCAACAGCCAACACCATAGACATCTCAACTGGTTCTGCTCACACAATTCTAACTGAAAAATTAAAGGTGAGCAAACTGGCCATCTGATGTGTACCAAAATCACTGTGCCCAGATCAGTGGCAGACAAGAGCAGAGGTTTCAATGGAAATTTTTAATAAGTGGGATCAAGACCCTGGAGCATTTCTCCCAAGAATTGTAATAGTAGATGAAACGTGGCTTTACTCCTATGATCCTGAAGGCAAAGCACACTCACAGCAATGGCTAACCAACATGCAGAAGTTGTCCAGTCAAAACAAAAGCTCTCAGGTCAACAGAGAAGGTCATGGCAATAGATTTTTGGGTTACTCAATACATTTTGCTTTTTGAGTTTCTGGAGGGCCAAAGAACCATAACATCTAATTATTATGAGAGTGTTTTGACAAAGTTATCCAAAGCTTTAGCAGAAAAATGTTAGTCTGAGTGGTGGTGCATGCCTGTAGTCCCAGCTACTTGGGAGACTGAAGCAGAAGGATCGCTTGAACCTGGGAGATTGAGGCTGCAGTGAGCTGAGATCATGCCACTGCACTCTAGCCTTAGCGATAGAATGAGATCCTGTCTCAAAATAAAATAAAATAAAATAAATTTAAAAAAGAAAAATGCCCAGCAAAGCCTCACCAGAGTCTTTCTCCACCATGATAATGCTCCCGCGCATTCTTCTCATCAAACATGAGCAATTTTATGGGATTTTTGATAGAAAATCATTAGGCATTCACCTTACAGTTCTGATTTGGATTTTTCTGACTTTCTATTATTTCCTAATCTTAAATAATATTTAAAGAGCATTTATTTTCTTCAGTTAATAATGTAAAAAAGCCTTCATTGATGTGGTTAAATGTCTAGGACCCTCACTTCTTTAGGGATGAACTAAATGGCTGGTCTCATTGCTTACAAAATGTCTTAACCTTGGTGGAGTTTATGCTGAGAAATAAAATGTATATTCATTATTTTTATCTTGTAATTACATTTTCCATGAACTTATTAAAGTCTCCTCATATATGAAATATAATATTATTAAGTATAATCATTAGGATACGCACCCAGAACCGCAGAAGAGGAAGCCCTAAACCCAGCCAGCTGGGAAGAATCTGAGAAGAAAGACTCTTTAGGAGGGTTTTAAATTATAAGCAGGTTTAACCAGGTGAAAGAGTGGTGGGAGAGGGAAAAGTATTCCAGGAAAAGGGGGTCACATGAGCAAAAATATGGAGATGAGACACAGCATGATGAATGTGGAGAACTCTGCTGCTGGCATTAGTAGCTATACAAATCCCATAATAGACATGCTTTGTCAAAACAGGTGTCCCAATGCCTGCCTGGTGTATAATTTGGCACATGTGCATGCCCAGCCAATGAACTGAATATTGCCACACACAATTCCTGGTGCCCTTCTTCCAACTTGGCATCCTCTGCAAGTGCACCAAAGGGACCCATCTAAGGCTGGCATGGAAATAGGGAGGCAATGTGAATGACAGGGTCTTCAACTCTTTGACTTTAGACTGTGATTTTTTTTTTCTCCAACCAATCAACAAATGTTTCTTGTGCTCATCTCTGAACCAAGCTCTGTGGAGAATTCAAAGAAAGTCTAAGACTTGACTCCTGCTATCACGATAGTAATTAATATAAATGGACAATATAAATATGTATAAAAATAAAGAATAATTTAGGATCGCACATGTGGCAGATGTTAGTTGCCTTTCCAAAAGTCATTCTCTCCTCCTTTTTGCTAATAGAATCCCAAGTTTGCTCAGGTATAACACAGAGAAAACATGCTCTGGGAATGTAGGTCTCTACCCCAGCTCCAGGGAAGGAACTGTGACTGAACTAAGTTAATTACAGACATTTCATTTCTTATTTCCAGTGATTGGTCTAGGGTTGCGTATGTGACCCCTTCTGGACAATGAAACATAAAGGAAAGTCTCATGAGTTGCAAAGATTCTGTTTTGTGTACCTTTTGTTTCTGTGCAAGATGCTATTATGGATAACTGTGGTACTTTGGATCCATTTTGCAACTATTCGGCAATAAACCTAAGGACAAAAAGCCAGGCTGGGTGTGCTGGCTCACACCTGTAATCCTAGCACTTTGGGAGGCTGAAGTGGGCCAGGAGTTCGAGACCAGCCTGGCCAACATGGAGAAACCCTGTCTCTACTTAAAAAAAAAAAGAAATTTAGCCAGAGTGGTGGGGCACACCTGTAATCCCAGCTACTCAGAAGGCTGAGTTATGAGAATAGCTCAAACCCAAGAGGTAGAGGGTGTAGTGAGCTGAGATAGTGCCACTGCACTCCAGCCTGGGTGACAGAGCAGGACTCTGTCTCAAAAAAAAAAAAAAAAAAAAAAAGAAAGCCAACACATTGAGGATGGCAGAGATGAGAAAGAGATGAGAGAGACATGAGCCTGGGTTCTTGATGATATGTTGATGTTCAACAATAAACCTGGTATTGTCCATATCCAGAATTATTGTGATGTTAGACCACACAGTTCTTCATTGTCAAAGCCACTGTTGACCTTGGAGTAAAACACATCCTAACTGGTACAAGATAGAGGAGAGACACAGTATAAACAGTATGGGATTTACAGTCATAGGAACGTACTATGCACTCTCGTAAAAATGGGTGTTCAATTTCCAGCTCTGTCACTCAGCCTCTGTGGACCCTTCAAGCAAGGGTTAGGTAAAAGACACTGCTAAATGCATTGAGGATACACAAAGATGAGGAGACTACTAAAGATCTCACAAGCCAATAAAGATAGACATGCTTTAAAGCACTATATACATTGCAAGAGCGAATGGAATGTGAAATTGATAAAGAAGGGTTGATGTTAAAGTGTGTACCAATATGGTTAAACTGGATGTTTTTGTCAAATGTCAGTCCTCAGAGAAAATGCCTATGATGCACCAGCTTTTCAATAGTCTGAAAATTACAGCTGTTAAAGACATCACACTCTGAATGTACAAAATGAAAAAAGTAAACCATTTGAGCTGCATCTTGAATAATGAGAACCGATAGAGAATGGGGCAAGAACATTTCAACAGAAGAAATAGCAAAGACAAAGGTGATTCACACCTTCATACTGAAGGGTGAGCATGCATAGTATGTTCAGTTTGGTAGCTACTCATTAACTCATGTGATCTGATAAGAAATAATTAAATTCATAAAATGTATACATTAGAAGAGACTCAAGTTTGCAAAAGATATCATTTATTTGAAAAATACCAATGCAAGACTCTTTCAAACATGTTGTATTAGTAAAATTATGTGTTTGTTTACAGATAATGACATAATTGCCAGAATGATAGAGTAGAGATGTGGAAAACTAACACGTTATAGTCAGTACCTTAAAGAGCAATCAGAATTAAATAACAGGTTTCTGGTATTCTAATGGCAATCAGTGATAAAGTAAAATTCAACTCATGTATACTTTTTTGATAGTTATATTTTAATTGAAAATAATATTTTAGATTTACAATAGAATTGCAAAATATAGTATGGAAAGTTCTCATATACCCTTTACCCAGTTTCCCCTAATGTTAATATCTTAAATATTTGTAACATCTATAAAACTAACCTTAGTGTAGTACTATTAAATAAAGCACAGAATGTATTTAATGTCCTTTTCTCTGTTCTAGGGTCCTATTTAGGACTCTACACTGCATTTAATTATCATGTCTTATAGTCTGCTCCAATCTATGACAGTAGCTCAGGCTTACCTTTTTTTCCATGACTTTGACACTCTTAAAGGTTACTGGTCAGTGACTGTTTAGAATGTCCCTCAATTGGGTTTGTCTGGCATTTCCTTGTGATTAAACTGAGATTATGCATTATTGGAAGGTTGCCACAAATGTGAAGTGCTCTTCTCAGGATATTAGGGGTACTTGATGGCAATACATATACAGCTAGTGTATCATTTTACTAAGTTGATCATTTTACTAAGGTAATGTCTGTAAAAATTCTCCCCCAGGAGTAGAATTTTCTTCCTTGTTTCCTTTTCCAGGCTGAAATGAGTATTCATTCATGCCCCAAGGCCAGAAGTACTTGTGCTTCTCCCCACAGATTAAGACTTTTGTTCTGTAGGAGAGATAAAGGAAAAAGATCTAGGGAACTATCTTGCCGCTCTCTGTGGCTACTCCTCCTCTCACCGAGGTCTGCACACAATAGACGCTTCTTAGGACTCATCTGATCAATTCTGTGAGTGCCTGATAGGGTTCATGCGGAACAAGATTGCAAGAGAGTGCAGACTCTTCTAATTTCTGCAGGCCCCAGGGATCACACTGTGTCACCAGCCAGCATTCAGCCCTCACCAATTTGCCAGCTATTGCAGCAGAATTCTTCTTACCATGTGTCTACCCTAAGGTGAACATGTGCCTGAATTTCCTCCTTCCCCGCAGATACTGTCATTCTGTAGATTGTGGGCCAGTTGATTGCTTTGTGATCTCAACTCTTCTCTAGGTTCAAAAACAGTCACGAATTTGAAGTTAGAAGCCTGAGGTCTTCATATATACATGTATACATGTGAAGTACAGGTAATTTGGCATAAATGACATTTAGTGTCTTTCTTTTCTTTTCAGACAGAAGCTCACTGTCACCCAGGCTGGGGTACAGTGGCATTACCTTAGCTCGCTGCAACTTCTGTCTCCTGGGTTCAAGCAATTCTCCTGCCTCGGCCTCCCAAGTAGCTGGGAGTATAGGTCCCCACCACTGCACCTGGCTAATTTTTGTATTTTTAGTAGAGATGAGGTTTCACCATGTTAACCAGGCTGGTCTCAAACTCCTGACCTCAAGTGATCCACCCACCTTGGCCTCCCAAAGTGCTGGGATTATAGGTGTGAGCCACCATGGCCTGGCCCAGTGTTTTTGGAGTTTTTGGAAATAGAACGTGAAAGACAGAACTATGTATCTGGATGCATGCATATATAACTTATTACCTTTCCTGTTCCTTGGGACTTTGTAAGTTTGGAGGAGAAATAGAGGCTTCTATGCTGTCTACATACAGGGAAAAAACCTCTTGTGAAATGATGACGTTGAAGGAAAATGGCCTTTGGAGTCAAGAAATCTGGGCCCTAAATCTGATGCACAGAACTTTGACATATAAAACTTTGAATAAATTGCCTAACTTCTCATGGCCCCAGATTTTTCCATCTGCAAAACAAGGAAAATAAAAAAATAATGCCCTGGCCTGGGAAGGTTGAATGATAAAATGTTAAAGAGCAAGTATTTCTTTGAACTAGAAGTCAGCGTTTTCTTTTTCTTTCTTTCTTTCTTTTTTTTTTTTTTTTCTGTAAAGGGCCAGTTTGTAGGTATTTTAGGCTTTGCAGACCACACAGACTCTGTCCCAATTATTCAGCTTCAACATGGTAGTGAGTGCAAAAGCAGGCACAGAGAATGTGTGACTAAATGGGCATAGCTGTGTCCCACTTTTATTTACAAAAATAGGTGTTGGACCAGAATTAACTGCAGACAGGCAATAGTTTAGGGCCCCTGTGCCAGCTCAAACCTGCCTGGGGGCACATCCAGGGCATAATCAGATTGCCCTGTTACTTCCTATTCAGGATGCTTTCCTCCTCTCACCCTCAGCTGGTTGCTAATGTCAGGCTAATGGAAATTCAGGTCTGCCCTTCTAGGTGAGGGTGAGGGAAAATGTTCTCTTAGATTCCACAAACTGTTTCAGTTACCCATGCTGCATGTGGTCACTTGGTCACTATGGTTGAGAAGGTGCTATTGCTTCTGCCCAGAAAGTCAGCCCCACACCAACTGGTGTTGCCTGGGCCTACTGTTGAGTATTCCTAGCTATTTTTCTGCAGCAGCTTGCTTCCATGATGGGGCGTGTTTTTTTGTTGTTTTGTTTTGTTTTCCCCCCGTGAGATGGAGTCTCACTCTGTTGCCCAGGCTGAAGTGCAGTGGCATGATCTCAGCTCACTGCAACCTGTGCCTCCTGGGTTCAAGCAATACTCCTGCCTCAGCCTCCTGAGTAGCTGGGATTACAGGTATGCGCCACCACGCCAGCTAATTTTTGTATTTTTGGTAGAGACAGGGTTTCACTGTGTTGGCCAGGCTGGTCTCGAACTCCTGACTTTGTGATCCTCCGCCTCGGCCTCCCAAAGTGCTGGGAATGCAGGCGTGAGCCACTGCACCTGGTTCCATGACGGTTTTTAGTGAAGGCCCCTGAGCCAGACTCCAGGGCCCAAATCCTAGCACTGCCGTTTGCTAGTTGTGGGACTTTGTGCTAGAAATAACTTCACTGTATTTAGTTTCCTCATCTATAGAATGGTAATAGTAAGTCTTTGTCTCACAGAACCATTGTGAGGATTAAGTTAATGCATGTATTTAGAAAAACGCTTGGCACATCATAATTGCACAATAAATCCAATATTATTATTCTCTTGGGCAGCATTCTCTGTGCCAGACGCTGTGTCTGAAGAGATAAATTCATCTTCTAAGAAGGGAAATTGTTTTCTCCCATCTCATCCTTCTTCTCACCTGGAGCCAGATCCCCCTCTGTGGGTTAACATGTGTCCTGGGGCCCCTAGACAGGCTGCATGCTAACACAGAATTAACATTCTGATGGCGATGCTGGGGTCCTTACAACTCTACCTTCCACCTTCCTGACCAGGCTTGGGGCTGGGTCCTCCTTCTTTGCAATGAACTTTGCTGCTCCCCCCACTTCCAACATACACGAGAGTTGAACTCCTTCTCCCCTCAGAGATGAATGCACCATCTTCTCACCCAGACAACCCTTTCTCGCGAAGTTACACATGCAGAGGCAAGCTAGGCTTTGTGGGGACATTTCCAAGCTTTTAACTCTATAATAAAGTACCCGGAGTGTAGCTCTTCTTACTAAACTTTCATTCTCTTTCCCCTAAACCAACAAAGCAAAGCAAAAAGGAAAAAAGAAAGAAAGAAAAAGGAAGGAAAGAAGGAAGGAAGGAAGAAAGGAAGAAAGGAAGAAAGGAAGAAAGAAAGAAAGAAAGAAAGAAAGAAAGAAAGAAAGAAAGAAAGAAAGAAAGAAAGAAAGGAAAGAAAGAAAGGAAGAAAGAAAGAAAGAAAGAAAGAAAGAAAGAAAGAAAGAAAGAAAGAAAGAAAGAAAGAAAGAAAGAAAGAAAGAAAGAAAGGAAGAAAGGAAGGAAAACTTTGCAAAAAAAGTTCTTAACTTTTGTGTCCCTACTTGGGAGAGCTGAGGTTGCAGGACAAAAATGAACAAGTGGTAGGCGCCAACAAGGGTCATGATGAGGACACAGTACTTTCTCCTGCTGAAGAGCATGAAGTGATGATGAGAACAACAATGATGAAGATGTTAGTGGTGATGTTTAACACTTATTAACCCCTTAATACCTGGAACAGGGCTAAGCTCATGACATACTTAAGCTTCACAATAACCTTATAAGGGTTATTGAGGAAGTTGAGGAAGCTGCAGGTAGGTTTTATTCATCCACATTTTATAGCTGAGGAAACTGAAGGTCAGAGAAAGCATGTCTAAGGACACATAGCTAAATAGTGGCAATTCAAATCCACATCAGTTTCTCCCTAACGTCCTTGTTCTTAAGCTCCTCGCTCTCCTGCTACACTAGTTTATGTGTGGCACAGTTTATGTGTGGTGGTGGCACAGCCAGAAGCCTTCAGGTGTGTGTGAATAGGCATTTGGCAGCCTCACCAAGTTCGTGTATGGCAGCTTTGCCAGCTGGACCTATACCTGGAATAACAGGAGGGGATGCAAGAGTGGACAGATGCTCATTAGCCAAGTAACCAATGAGAGTCAGGGGATGGGAGAGCTAAGGGACAGGAAGCAGAGCTGCAGAGCAGAGGGAGCTAGGGTGGGACCTCTGGCCTCTCCCTGAAGTGGGGTAGGAGGGGCCACAGCCTCACGGACAGGTCAGGCGTGTGCCCCGTTAGGCAGCTGTGAAAAACCTTTGTTTCATGGCTGGGACATGAACTTGCTGACTTTCAAAGCTAAGTGGCGAGGCTGTACTTGGGAATGGAATTTAGGCTCAGGTAACTATCAGTGGCTAGAATGTGTTTCCTTCTCAGAGCATTGCAGAGCTGCGCTCTGGCTCTGGGAGCACACTAAGGCCAAGTCCAGTCGGCTTGACTTAAGAGCCAGTCTGATGGATGATTTATTTAGTTTGGTTCGTGTGTGCGTGTGTGTGTGTGTGTGTGTGTGTGTGTGTGAATATATGTGTACATGTGCAGGTAGCTATCTATAAAGGTACACATATGTGTTAATATGCATCAGCCGTATGTATTCCTGTGCTCACCACCTGCGCACATGCCTGTGTAAGTACCTTGACACTTAGAGGGGTGAGTTAAATGAACAGACGCTTCCAAGCCTGCCAGTTGTCTTTTTGTGCTGATGGGTCAGGGCCATTGTTTGGTACAATTAACCTGGGACTCAGAGACTTGCAAATGAATTCAACGGGGTACTGCAGCTTGGATGCTTTCCAGCGTGTGGTGTGTAATGGGGGTTGTGTTTCAAAGCCTTCGTCACACTAGACTGCCAACTTTCCTGATACCTTGTGCTTTGGAGGACACAGGCAGAGTGGAAGTATCAGACTGGAAAATTGCCCAGTGATCTATTACAAACATATTGTCAACTGCTGGAGCCTCCAGTGCCTGTCCCTGCAGTGATGGGTGAATGCCATTCCCTTTGGCTCTTTGGAAGCCATGTCTGTTCTGATTCATATTGCTGTGGAAAAAGCAGCATGCATAGAGATGGAGGCATTCAAAGGCATGAGCACGTTGTCTGCGAATGAAGGATGGTCTGGGGGAGTGTTAGGGGAAAATGTAAGCACACTCGAATATGGGAGGGAAACCTTTCCTCCCTTCTGCCTCTGCTGCTGCCTCTACCCTGTACTTGTCCCGAAGCCCCATGTCAACTGAATAACATCTCCCATCTGCCTTTCATTTTATGGACGGTGGATTGGGAGTCCTAGAGAACCCAATTACAACATTCACCACCATCAGATCTACAAAACAAAGTTATTTCAAACCTGGTATTCAAAGGCCTGGGCAAAATAGGCAACTGATTTCCTAATATGATTTAAGGGTCCGGAAAACTGTCCCTCTTTCAAATTATCTACCCTTCTAGTTGGATATATTGTTCCTTACTTTCTCCATTAACTCAGTTTTTGTCTTAAGGAGATATACACTTTTATTTTTTTTTTTTTGACTGAGTTTCACTTCTTCTTCCAGGCTGGAGTGAAGTGGTGTGATCTCGGCTTACTGCAACCTTCGCCCCCCACCAGGTTTAAGCGATTCTCCTGCCTCAGCCTCCAGGTTGAAGTGATACTCAGCCTCCTGAGTAGCTGGGATTACAGGCGCCTGCCACCACGTCTGGCTAATTTTTGTATTTTTAGTACAGACAGGGTTTTGCCACATTGGCCAGGCTGGTCTCGAACTCCTGACTTCAGGTGATCCACCCCCCCCTTGGCCAATATGTGCATTTTTATTTAATTTACAGTATATTGTTATCTGGCCAGGGTCATGAATGAGAAAACTAACACATTAGCAGTGTTTTATTTTATTAATTAATTAATTAATTAATCCATTATCACCCTTGTCCCCTTGTAGGAGACTTGAAAGAATGGGATACATGATGGGCAACTTTTGACGAGAGGAGCTAGCACTGAGTTGACAGCAGTGCTGTAGAATGTGTGTGTTATGGAGATGGGTACATTATGAGAAACAGCTGAGATAAAAGGCAGTAAGCACACCTTTGCCTAAAGAGCTTGTAGATACCTAATAAGACAAAATAGACATGTTCACCAGTTAGGTGAAATACACTAAAAAAGTTCCTTCAGGTAGCCTTCCTAGGATGATTTTTGAGTTGGGTTGAGAAGGGCTGAGGGATTGCTTAGTATCACACAAAGCTAGTTTCTCTGGTCAGGGAGCGGGCAGGAGGTGAACTACTTTGAAAAGGTACATCATCAGATATTCGGGATGGCAGGTGTTGATGAGAATGAACACAGTGGAGGGAGGACATGAAAGTTTCTGGCTGCCTGTTCCCACTGGCCCAGGGAAGTGATGAGCATAAAGAAAACAAATAATTGAAATGGACACAAATCAATTAGATGATGACAAATAAAAATTTTAGTAGCCCAGGATGAAATGTTATTAAAAATGACTTGTCTGTGCCCGATGCCTTTAGATTTACATTTAAATGTAATTAACACTGAATGGCACTTACTGCTGTTCTCATTCTGCCAGCTGATGGTGTTCTTTAGAGCGCTATGGAGATGCCGGGAAGGATTATCTTTAGAAAATACTCCATCCCTATTTTCATTCATTTGTAGTTTAACTTCCCTCATTATATTGCATTAGGAGAAAGAGCGTCGGTGCTTCCTGGTGCATCCACTCCTGCGGCTCATTTCCCCAGCTGAAATCATCATCAGCTTGAGATATCACAGCCATCTCCACAGCAACCAGCTCCATCTTGAGAGCACACTCTTCAGTTCACATAGCCTTCATTCCTCTTGTTATTTATTACTAAAATGATTTGATGTGGAAAAATAGACTTGGGTTCCTAAGACTTTGAGGCAAGTTGCTACTTCTCTTTTTCTAGAGAGATGGCTATGAAGTAAGGAAAATATGTTTTCAGAGTGAGATTGACTTGGTCCCTTGAATAATACTGTCTCTAACCCTCCCCCAGCACTTTTTTTTTTTGAGATAGAGTCTCGCTCAGGCTGGAGTGCAGTGGTGCAAGCATTGCTCACTGAAGCCTGGACCTCCCAGGCTTATGTCATCCTCCTGCCTTAGCATCCTGCATAGCTGAAACAAAAAGTGCTTGGGTTCCAAGTAGGAGCCACCATGCCCATCCTCTACTTCTCCCTTCCATTTCAGACTCCTCATCATGAAAATGGAAAAGTCGATTCCCACTTTGCAGAATTGTTTGCAGAGACCAAATAATTAATGGATGCAGGTGCTTTATGTGCATGATTGTATTTTATCTACAAAGTAAAAGCTATTGTTCTTGTGTTATAATCCACTCCAAAATTTGATGACTTAAAATAACAATTTTTTGATCTCATCTAGTTCTGTGAGTTGATGGGGCTCAGCTGGGGTTCTTCTGCTGGCCTTTCTTGGGGTCTCTTATGTGGTGCAATCAGATGCAGTTAGGACTGAAGTCACGTGGGCTCAGTGGAAATGTTAGAAAGACTGGGTCCCTCTCTCCACATGGTCTCAGGGCTTTACTTCTCCTCATGGCCTTTTCACATGTTGTCTCCAGGATAGACTTCTTACAAGGCAGCTAAGGGTCCCCAAAAGCACAAAAGCAGTGTCTATCAAGCCTTTTAATGCCTAGGTTCTGAATTCCCAGAAGATCACATTTGGTTTCCTTCTGTTTATTCAACTGGGTCACAGGCAGAGTGGGAAGGTGGGCGGGAACTGTACCAGGGCAGTAATACCAGGAGGGATGGCTTATTGGAGGCCATGTCTTGGAGTCTGGGCACGACGTTTCCATTTTACTTATGAGAAAATGTAGGCTTAGAGAGTTAAGCAGCTTTCTCAGAGTCACCGAGGTAGTCAGTAGAACCAAGATTCAACCCGAGGCATCCTGAGTATCAGAGCTTGCATCTTTGACCACTGGTCTATACTAACTCTCATGTCATGAAAAATTCCTAAAATAGTGCCTGGCATATATAGGGTACTCACTCATGGAATCTAGTTTTATTTCCTTTCCTCTTTCTTCATCTTATTTAAAAACATTTATACTATATCAGTTACTCTACTTTTTATCAAGCTTCTGTTATGTGCCAAACACTGTGCTATAGGCACTGAAGATAATACAGCAGACAAGACAGACCTACTCTATCCTTGTGGAGCTTTCAGTATTTGGTATTTATGTAATTAGCAAATATAAGATGCTTGAGAAAGGTTCCTCTAAATGAAGCCTGGCGTTTGGGATCTGACCACTGGTCTGACAGTGACTTAGCTTTATATAGAGTAGTGGAGCCTGGAGAGGGGAGCAGGATGGGAGGAGCACAGACCCACGATGCCTGCCTCCCGGCCTGGTGGTCTTGCAGCCTAGGCTTTGGGGAGGTCATCTAAGCCTGACTTGCAGATCAGGGCATGCTAGTTAATATTCCCTAGACTGCTGGTAAAGGTGGCATTCAGTTAATAATCTGTACTTTTAAAAAGTAACTTTTACTTTTTCTGTGTTATATGAATAATGCTTGCTCATTGGTGGAAAAGTAAGAAAATAGGTAAAAGAAAAGACAAGAAAAAAATTTCCATTATCCACTAACCAGAAGTAATAATTATTGACATTTTGGCCTATGTTCTTCTTCCTATATCAATAAATCACATTTTTATTAAGAGTATACTATGTGTCAGGAACATACAAAATGTACCCATTTGTAACCAGATTCTTTTCTTTCCATGCCAATAAATATAATTATACATCATCAGCTATACTTATTATCTGCCAATATATGGATATTGTATAATTCATTAACCAGTTGCTTGTTGTTGGACATCTGATTTCTCTGCAATTAGCATTCTTATAGCTAAATGTATGTACACATTCTTAAACATTTGTCTGTATAAATTTCTCAGAGTGAAAACATTGAGCCAAAATCTGTGCAAGTTTTTGGCTTTTTTTCCAAATTAGGAAAAATTGCACTCATCAAAGTGCTCAGCATTGAGTGTGTACCCATTTCTTACTAACTAACTTACCGTAACTAACATGAATGGTCTTTTAGCTTAAAAAATTGCTACTAGTTTAATAAGCAAAATATGGTATCTTGTTTTAATTTGCGGTTACTTGATTAATATTGAGGTCTGACATTTTAATATCTATACTGACTAATTGTATCCTTTTGTAAACCACTGGTGCCTGTCTTTCGTCTGTCTGGTTTCTATGGGTGGCCTGCTTTGTCCCATGTCTCAGCCCCAATATGAGTTCCATTTCTTGTGGCTAGATGGTTCTTGGTGCCTATTTCTCCCAGGCCTTGGCTACATTTCATTTCCTCTTGCACTGTTACCCTGGGTTACCTCCCCAGGGATGGCAGTTCTGTCCCTGATTCCCAGCCTGGGGATTCACTTCCTGCTACTCATTGACTAACTGCCAGGTATTCAAATCTACGTGGTGCTGACTACTGGTCTTTCAGCTAGAAACTAAAAAATCATCTACTTCTCAAATACCCTGCCTACTGGAATCTGCTAATCTCCCCATCCTCCGCTGATTCCTGAGGGTGGGCCTCTCTCATGCCAACCTGTTGCCTGTCACCTGCCTTCTTGCAGGATCTCCTCATATTCAGGTTCTGTTTCTCCTTTTTTCCTGTGTCCTACACCTGCTCACTCCAGGCTGATGCTACACCAGGCCTAGTCCTCTGCTGTTAACCTTGTTCTTTCCAACTATGAATACACTGTCTATTCCCATTTTAACATGTGCAAAAATAGAAACCAGACAAACTGGCTTATCCACAACAGCATGGCAAATAAGCTAACGGTATCATCTGTCCACAGGGGTGTCTCAATCTGAGGTCTAGATTTTAGGAGGCTTGTAAAATTCTTGCAGTCTCATAATTGTATGTTTATTTGTATCTATACTTTTTGGAAGAACAGGTCCTTAGTTATGTAAGATTCCCCACGACTACTGATCCTCACAACATCTACTGCATAGCCAAGAAGCGTTACTGCTATTGCTACTACTGCCACCACTTTCACTAATACTACTATGGATAATAAAGTAAGTGCAAAAGCAAGATATAGAACATATAATTTTGGGGGGAAATAACGTCAGTGAAAAATGTTCTTAAATCAACTTTTTAGATCACCAGAACAGCTTTCTAAAAGGACCTGTCCAATCTCTATCTCAGGTTCTATGAAGCTTTAAAGTCTTTGGGCCCATTAGCTACAATAGTCACCTAATGAAAGTCTGCATGTCCTGAGATAATGGTGCAGGATCACTCTCCACTCTGTCTTCCTTAATATCAGCAGCACTCTCAGACAGTTGCTGGGGAACTTCCAAAGGCAATACCTGTAAGAAGAGAAGAGAAACACAGCTGCAGCACTTCCTGTCTGAGCAGCCATGTCAGCACTGCTTTAATTAACATGAAGAACTGGAAATGATCGCTACTGTCCCAGAAGAGGAAAAGGGTATGCAGGATGGGGAAGGGCACAAGGCACGCAGGATGAGAGCAGTGCTAGCATCTTTAAATCCTGGCTGCATCGCTAAATCCTGCCTACTAGACACTCTCCGGGGTCACATGTATTTCTTACGCTGATCCCACTGGACATTCAGTTAGAAAATCTTGGTTTGAGGCTCCCATCTGCCACTCACGATTGTGTGACTTCAGAAAAGTCTCTTTCCCTTTCCAGAAGGAAGCCTTCACTTCCTCACCAAAGAAAAAGAAAAAAAGATTTGGGCAAAATGGTTTCTGAAGTCCATTCTTATTCCATCAATTCAATAATTGTATTATTCTTTAAAATATTATGTCTGTAATCCTAAATTTTTTTGAAAAATAGTAGTGACATCCTGAAAGATAGATAACTAAAAGGGACGACCAAGAAGGACTGATATAAAAATGGTGGACTAGGATAGTCCATCCCTCATTTCCTTAGGGAAACATCAAAAACCAAACAGAAACTGGCTAAAATAACCTTACAGGAGCTCGGAAAACAGTCAAAAGTCTACAGCAACCAAGCAAACATTTAATCAAGGAAAAGCTACATTCAAAATACGAGGCAAATTCATGGTGATTCACTTGCCCTTCTCCTACACCCTCCCTAGCATGGTACACTGGGCCTGGAGGAGGGAAAACCCAGTTCCCCATTCCCTTCTTTGAATCAGAAGAGCAGAGAAGACCTGAATTGCAATGTTCCAACATATCTGGGAGCTCCATGAAGGATGGTTCTCTGTCTCACCCTGCTTGGAACTTAAGTGAGAAGTGGCAGGGCTGCTCATGAAAGCTGCAAGAGACTATAGACCATAGATCCACAGAGCTGTTTTTCCAAATAACCAATTTTCAACAAAAATTACAAGGCATACAGAGAAACAGGAAAACATAGCATGTTCAAAGGAAGAAAATAAATTGGCAGAAATAATCTCTGAAGAATCACAGACACTTGACTTATAGAAAAAGACTTTAAAACAACTGTTTTAAATATGCTCAAAAAGCTAAAAGAAAGCACAATGAACTAATGGAAGTCAGCAAAAATCAACATATGAACAAAATGAGAATATCACTGTTTCTTCTGTCCATGTGTGATTTTGTTATTACTTGTCCCATTTTCTTTCCACAGGCAAGTATTATAGGCACAAAATTAAATCTGGGTTACAATGACATTCCAAGTTGTATTCACTGTACAGTAGTCCCCCAATGTCGGCAAAGAATAAGTTCAAAGACCCCTAGTGGATACTTAAAGCTGCAGATTGTACTAACCCTATATACACTGTTTATTCCTATATCATGATGGGCAGGTATCACACTGAGCATATATACACTGGAAAAAAGGATTGCTCATGTCCCAGGTGGCATGGAGCAATATTTCATCATGGTACTGAGGACAGCATGCAATTTTAAACTTACAAATAGTTTGTTTCTGGAATTTTTTATTTAATATTTTTAGACTGCAGTTGACCACAGGTAACTGAAACCACAAAAAGTGAAACCATGAATAAAGAGGGACTGCTGTATCTTCCATATTTTGGGAACTATGCTAGGTGCATTATAGACTTTGTATACTTTGCTTACTTAATTCACCCAACAACTCTACAAAAGTATTATGATCATACTCCTTTACAGATAATGGTCATATAACTCTTATGCCCTCTTGACAACTGAGGTCACTTTTGGCTGCAGAGAAATTGCTGGAGGTTATCCCCACTACTTCCCCACAATTGGCACCACTGTCTCCTCACCCATGTTTAAGCCTCTTTTCCATGATGCCCATCCTAACTAAGCTCCCCTGTGCTCTATATCCTATGCACCTTTTTGTAACCCTTTTACTTTGTGAGATGCATTTCTCCCCTCTTGCAGCCAGGGCTGTGAATGTCAAAAGGGTCATGCAAATAATGACTGGACGGTGGTTTCTGGACGAGGCAGATTATTAGAACTATCCTGGGAGGTGTTTTAAAAATACAGATTCTTAAACCCCGCTCAAGATCTGATCAGATTCTCCAAGAGTGAGGCCATGGTTTTGGTGTGGGTAAACTCTCCTGCAGGTAGTGTCGGTGTCAATCAGGCTTTGGAGAACTGCTGTGGGGACTCCGAGCAGACTGCTCCTGATACAGGGAACGTTCACCCACAGCAGTAGTCAGAGAAGACTCAACTGAGGAAGTCAAACTCCACCTGGTTTTCAAGGATACATGAAATTCAGATAAATGATGATGATTGAGAGGACATTTCATCCTTGAACAGGGGCCATGCTAATCTTCTCTGTATCATTCCAATTTTAGTATACATGCTGCTGAAGTGAGCACTGAAAGGGCATTTCAGACAGGATAGATATTAAACAGGATACAGAGGCAGGGAGACACATGACCTATTAAGAAATAATGGAAAATTTTAGTCAAGGAGTAATCACTGTTCCTGATGCTTGCCTCCATGTAGACAGAGTTCCATTAGAGTAACAGTCCTGGCCTCTCTTTATCCCTTCATTCATTCTACCCCAGTGCAGTTTAGGGAAGAAGTTTAGCCTGTGCTTTCCAGCACCTGCCCTTCCTCCTCTTTGGAGTCAGCTGCTTGGGGGCAACACAGGAGCTGCCCTGCTCACCCATGTCATAGCTTTCAGGAGCAGGTTCTGCTCCTACATCCAGCACTACCTGAGGCTAGGTGGGTAGAAACTTGTGGTTTCAGTATTAATTACCCCACTAGCCTGAAGTTATATGCCACTTTCTTCAATATTAATGTCTTAGTTCAGGCTGCTATAACAAAATAACATAGACTGAATGGCTTATAAACAACAGATCTTTATTTCTCACAGTTCTGCAGGCTGGAAATCTGAGATCAGGATTTCAGGATGGTTAGTTCTACTGAGGGCTCTCTACCAGGTTGCATGCTGCTGACTTCTTGAATCCTCACATGGCAGAAAGAGGGCGAATGAGCTCTCTATGGTCCCTTTCATAAAGGCATCAATTTCATTCGTAAAATCTCCACCCTTATGACCTGATTACCTCCCAAAGACCTTACCTACTAATACTATCACATTGGGAGTTAGGATTTCAACATGTGTATTTGTTGAAAATATTCAGTCCATTGCAATTAGCCACTTTGAAAAGAAGGTAATATGTTCATCTCCCTTCTACCTTACTCATTTGTTTCTTAATTGTCAGCTAGGAAAGAATGGTGCTATTTATTAGGTCCCTCAATCCCCCAGTAGGAGAACAGTGTTGAAAAAGAAAGATAGGTCAGATTTAAAAGCACCTAGCATGCCAAACTTCATACAAGGGGTTCTTAAATTTCTTGGGGTCACAGATTTTTTTGAAGTTCTGATAAAAGTCATGAACATTCTCCCCAGTTAAAGATATATTATCACAATTACCAGGGAGGTTCTTTTTAAAAAATACAGATTCCCAAATCCCACCTAAGGTCTCCTCCGTCAGTTTCTTCAATGGTGTAACACGCATTTTGATGTGGGTAAAATCTTCTGCAGAGAATTCTGATGTTCATTTAGCATTACATTCTGTTTCAGGGTATCCACACATTTCCTGAAGCCTATCCATGGATCCTGTTCTTTCCCCATGTTAAGAACTCTAGCAACAAGGACAAATGTGTTCCAGGCATGACAAAAGAGACATGGCAGGCTTAGTGATGTGGTTCTGATAGTGATGTGGGCATTTTGTCTCAATATCTAAATTGACTCTACAAAGAATCATAGGCTTGACAGAGCAAAAAGGTCCACCTCCTTGAACTTCCTTGGTGGAATCCATGGCAGATTTGTGCAGGCCTCTGGGAGCCTGATGGAAACAGGCTAACCACTCCTGTACTGGAGAACACTGGGAAACACAAGGGTTCTGTTGTTTTGGGATTCCTATGGCTCCACAACATGGCTCTCACATCAGATGATGGGTTACGAAATAAATGGGTGATATTATACTTGGCTTTTCTCATTAGTATTTCTTCTGCCTTTACATTCCTCCCACTCCCCCCAAAAAACTCCCACCAAATTGCAGCTGCTTCTTCCTTAACCTAAACCATATAATGCTAGCAATTTTGGAAATGGAAACAAGCTAGTCTGTCCAGAAATCTCCAGAGCATTGTAGACTAATATATTAAAATGAAAGGGAAACAGAAGCCATCACTGCAAATTGCAACATTATTGTTCAAGCCAAGATCGTCCTAATTATAAACTAGCATTTTTATAGATGTCACAGGGGCTGTTTTAGTGCTGCTTTGCTGATGCTAAAAAGATAGTGCGGAATTGTGATCAGGGATTCTCACACGACTGTCTAACTGGAGGAAAAAAGAGTTAATTAGACCCTTTTTAGCATATTAGTGAAGACAAGCTTATTAGACACATTTACAAGCTAATGATATGCCTATATTCTGCTCTCAAAAATGCATTTAAATAAACTGATTTACAGTTCAGCCATTTTCATATCTTTAACCCATATATTCACGATTATCCACATTTAATTGACATGGAATCAGAATATTTCTGGGGCCCACTCTGCAAGGTGCTAATGGTATGTTGTTCTCTGCTCATCCTGCCTTTCCAAACCTATCTTGGACCACAGGTAACCCCTACCATGCTTGTTGTCCACTTTCTAGGTTGAATAGCCTTGATTTCCCTAAAGTCCATTGAACCAACGGTGGTGGGTTTCAGAGCTGTCACTCATGAAGAGTGCAAATGTGGGAGGGAGAGAGGGTAGACATGGTCGGGACAGGTGGAAGGCAGTAGCTAAATGGCTTGGGTAACTAGGGCCACATTCCTCTCCTAAGCTTCCTGGGGAAGGGAGCAAGCGTAGAAGGACAGGAGCGTTTGCTTCCCTAGCTCAGAAACGGAGGGCCTCCCGATGAGTCCTGAGTCATACATTTGGGGCCAGGATAAACCCCTTCTCCATTGAAGTTGACCTTTCACAGTGCTTTTAGTGATCGTTCTGATAAACACAACCATCTAAGCCTGTCACAGCTGGAGAGCCTGACTCTGCCACAACAGGCTAGTTCAGCTTCCTAACCCCTGGTTTCCACATTTGTAAGACAGAGATCATAGCAGTTCTTTCCTCAAAGTGTTTTTGAGAAGATTAAATGTGCCACTGCATGTAAAGCGTCTAGCAAAGTGTCTGGCCTGTGGTAAGTGCTCAACAAATGTTACCTGGGATCATTATTATCACTATTTCTGTACTCTTGTGCTTAAAAGTCTTTGATGGGTCCCTATTTCCTAGAGGAGAGAACTTGAATTACATAACGTGGTCCTCAACATCCTTCAGATTCCCATCTTGATTTCCCTTTCCAGCTTCCTCACCACTCCTTCTCCCACAAAGCCACACGCTAGCCCTACAGACTGCCAGGCTCCTCTGAGCATCCCTTGTCCTGGGCCCATGCCACTCCCTCTGCCTGCACAGTCCTGCCCTGCTGACCAGCGGCCGTTCCTTCCCAGTCCCACAGAAAGGGTCCTCCTCCTTAGGAGCTCAGCTCCTGGGACCTCTCTAGACTACTTCTCCCCAGCACCTGCCCTTCCAGGTGAATAGTGGCTCCTGCCCAGATTGTACCACACATACCTCTTTCAGGTATCATCTACTTCACAGTGTGAGAGTAAGTGGTTTACCAGGCTGTCCCCCTTGCCAATATGCTTTTCCAGGACAGAAACCAGAACCAATTCCTATTTTTATATCAGGGTCTGACACAGTGTTAGGTACAACCAGGTACTAAATGAATGTTTATTGAATCCAGTGGAACTGAGCTAAATTAGACTGATTTGGACTAGAGTTTCAACTAGATCACTTCTAAGGTGCCTTCCAAACTTTAGATTCCACAAGCCCCGATTTTATAAAATATTGGATTTAACTCCCTTCTCTGAGCTTCAGTTTCCTTCTCTATAAGACATGAATGATAATTTCTAACTCACAGGGCTATTGGGAGACATAAATAGGTCAATTCACGAAAAGACACTGTACATTTCAACTGCTACACAAATGTTAAGTAGTACAGACTTTCTTACTGTTGTGCTTCTTCTGGGAGAGGACAGGATAATAGAAAAGTGCATTGTCTGTGCAGCTAAATTTGTATTAGGTAGGTGCAAAAGTAACTGCGGTTTTTGCCATTACTTTCAATGGTAAAAAGCGCAATTACTTTTGCAATCAACCTAATACTTGTTGTAAATATTTTTCCCATTCCAATTCCCCTTAGTAAAGGTAATCTAGGTTTCATTCCTTCCCTGCTATTCATTTCAACTGGATAGAATGGAGATGGATGCTTGGAGCAAGTCTCCGTACAGTGTGGCCTTCCATTCAGATTCTCATCTCAGTTCCTATAATAGAAGGATTGCAGAAAATGCCTTTTCTCCTCCCTCCTCTTGCTTCAACCTCCTCCATAATATCAGAGCCCAGTCCATCTTTTTATGATGATACTCATCATTGAAGACATCATTTGAGTTTGATGCCAGAGAATGACTTTGCATGCCAGTGACTAACAATGTTATGGAAAATTATTTCTTTACAACTATGCTACTTCACTGTCAAAGAAAATGTCACTTTTGTAAGGTAATAAATGTGGTTTATTGGGAGCGTGGATATGTTGAGGTCTGCCATTTAATTTGATAACAGCTCAGCCTCAGCAATTCTTTGAGATAAAGTCACTCAAGAGCAATTTCTGGCAAGTACTTTCCCAAGTGTTTCCTGAATCCCTGTGTTCCAAAATGACAGCTCCTGTTTGTCTGAGGCATCTTTTGAACAAAAAGGATTAATTCACCAAATAGGAAGACTGGAGGAGCCCTGTTTCTTACCACCCAGTCCAGAGCAGTCAATGCCCTATCTCCAGTTTCCATCATATATGGGAAACCACTCTTAGCACCCAAAGGTGCAGTTGGGTAGCATTTCTGGCAGCATTCCTACTGTGCCCCAGATGAGCTCAGGAAAGAGACACTCAATTGTGGGAAGAGAAAAGAGAGGGCAACTCTTCCTTCTCTATAGGTAGTTGTGCAGTTGCAACAAAGGCTGGACCAAATATTTGCCCATCTATGGGATTCCAGCCCTGAAATGGGGTTGTGAGCACTACAGAAAGTAAGATATTGGATCAAAGACCTCACAGAGTCATCCTTACTTACAGGACACATCTGTGTGTCCACTGTCCTAAGTATTCTACTCATTTCTGAAATTGTAACGACAAATGACTTCATGAAATATTCTGTGTGTGTGTTTGGATGTGCATATAATGCATTCAAATCTATGTAGAATCATAGCATGTTTAAATCAGAAGAAACAAGAATATGAGACATTGGAAGATAGTGACTTTTTTAACTTTTATTTTAGGCTCAGGAGTACATGTGCAGGTTTGTTATATAGATAAATTGCATGATGCAAGGGCTTGGTGTACAGATTATTTCACCACCCAAGTAGTAAGCATAGTACTCAATAGGTAGTTTTTTGATCCTCACCCTCCTCCCACTTTCCACCCTCAAGTAGGCCCTGGTGTCTTTGGTTTCCTTCTTTGGGTCCATGAGAACTCAATGTTCAGCACCCACTTATAAGTGAGAACATGCAGTACTTGGTTTTCTGTTCCTGTGTTAATTTGTTTAGAATAAGTGCCTCCAGCTCCATCCATGCTGCTGCAAAGGACATGATGTTGTGATCGTGAATCTTTTTTATTCATTTGTTTCAGGAACAGAAAGGCTGGAGTCCAAACCCTGACTGATGCTTATTCCTAGTTGGAAAACCTTGACTATGTCCCTTAATCTCATAAACTTTCTCTGTCTCAACAGCATAATAGAGATGGAAGTAATCTCTTCCCAAGGATTGGATGCAATAACATAGATGAAGCACTCAGCACAGTGCCTGGCATCCCGTAGGAGCCCAGTTCACAGTGGTTGTCATTGCAGTTGTCAGAGGTGATACTATAAGAAACTGCAGTAACTGCAATAGTGACAGAGCACTTAGCACAATGCATAGAATACAGGGGATGCCCAGTAAATGTTGAATTTATGACTGAACCAGTAAGTGGATAAGTGAGCCTACTATCCCCCTTCATAGTTCAGAAAAGGGTACTGAGGAACAAGCGGGTCAATGAGTGGAAAAAAGTCACATAGCAGGTTTTTGGCCTCAGAGCCTTTGATTAAGAGTTCAGAGCTCTTTTAATTATCTCTGATCACCATCTCCTTCCCCACAGTCTCATCATCTCATATGCTCCCCAACATATGTGTGTATGCTTGAGATACACATGCCTGTCTGATAAATAGGAAAACTAAAATTTTGAAGGAGGTGCCCTGCCTGGGTTTCCTGGGGGCTGGTGATAACCTGCAGATGGGTACACTGTACTTTGCTTCTCTTACGTCAGAAGCCCAGGTCTGGAGCAGGGTTGAGCTGGAGCCTGGAGGTGAAACAGTGAAGCTGAAATTTGAGCACAAATCTCCAGAGATTCTGTGGCTGAATGATGTTGGGAAGATCCATAAATTTGTCTCCAAAATGTCTTTGCTTTCCTCTTCTTTGTATTGCCCTTCTCCACCTTATCCATTTGATTTACACCATGGTTTCTACCCTACCCAGGAAATGTAGCCACAGCAAGAAAGAGAGAAGAAACAAAAGACGCTTCAGTTCTGGCATAAATTATAGGCTTAGAAAAATAATTGTCTAGCCCATTTCCTACCATATAGAGGGAAATGAAAAACAAAATCTCTGAGCTGACAAGTCAAAAAACAATAGGAAAGGAAACAAGAAAGATCCTAGTTTGAGTTTCTGAGAATGGGCCCTATTGCCTACTAATTTTGGACTATGTCCTGGGGATTGACATTGCTGGGAAATGCATGATATCCCTGTTAAACTGAAGACCAGGAGGAGATGATAGAAACCATGGTCTGCTTTCTATAAAGCAGGGAGGGAGGAGTTGGGCATCACCCACAGTGGCTTCTTCTACTTTCAAGGTGTCAAACAGCAGACATAGAGCAAGCAGGCCACAAAAAATGTTGGAGAAGAAAGGGACAGCCCACTGTATGTTTCCTGGGCCCCCAGAGTTGCTGAAAGAGCAGTCAAGCTTTCCTCTATCTACTCCCCCTCATCACTTCCGATTAAGCCAAGAGGTAAGAGTTGAGGAACCAATAGAGGGAGGAAGAGAGGGATGGAGGGAGTCGGGGAAAGAGAAAGAACCAGTGCACCTGAAGGAGTGTCACAGTCTTGACAAGAAAATCCCACAGTAGAAAAGCTTGTGGACAGAAGACCAGATGTGGATGCAGAGATCCCAGCGGAGGCCTGTGAGAAACTATGATGACAATCAAGAAGGAGATGCAGCAGCCGGGCGCAGTGGTTCACACCTGTAATCCCAGCACTTTGGGAGGCTGTGGCGGGTGGATCACGAGGTCAGGAGATCGAGACCATCCTGGCTAATGTGGTGAAACGCTGTCTCTACTAAAAATACCAAAAATTAGCCAGGCCTAGTGGCAGGCGCCTGTAGTCCCAGCTACTCAGGAGGCTGAGGCAGGAGAATGGCGCAAACCCGGGAGGCGGAGCTTGCAGTGAGCTGAGATTGCGCCACTGCACTCCAGCCTGGGTGACAGAGCGAGACTCTGCCTCCAAAAAAAAAAAAAAAAAAAAAAAAAAAAGACAGAAATGTAGCAATGCACATCTCTGCACATGGACAGTTACAGATTCCCACCAGATACTTGTCTCCACCCCAATGTGACTATGCACTCCAGAACATATAGGCTGCCCCAGAAAGGAAGCACAAGAGAAAACCTAGAGTTTACTGACTTTAAACCAAAAGTGTCTGAATCTACTGTAAGTGGACTAAGACTGTTTTTCAGGCCTCAGGTGAATTGGGAGCTAAAAATACAACTGAATGTTGCAAAATGTGAATTGTATTTCTGCACACCTGAGGAACTGACTTTAAATTATTTCCTACTATGATTTTTTTTATCTTGGGATGCCAGTATGTGACAGCCACTGGGCTACATACCATCATCCATTCTGCCCAAACTTACTCAGTCTGCTGAGAGCAATCTAAATAGGTCTCTGTTGTACATCAGAGCAGGCCCAAAACACAGACATACACTCAAATGTTCAGAAAACTTTCCAAAGTACATTTAACACATCAGGGGTTTAGTCATTGTGGTGACAATGACATTCATGATGACTGTACACACTCCAGATACAAAATCCTCAGGATTAACAGACACAAAATCCTTAATATATATCATGTATGGCATTCTTAGTGCAAGACTTGGAAATGTTTTATTTCTTCAAACTCTTTTTATCTTTATACCTCTTACTTGAATTCCAGAATCATAAATCTATTGCCTATTTGACATCTCTACTTGAATGTGTAACAGACATCTCAACTTAACACATCCAAAGCTTAACCTGTGAGCTCCACCCCAGCCCCATCCCCTCCCCAGCCAAATCTATGCAACCTGCAGTCTTCTCCCCCATTTCAGGCATGGCAACTCCCTCCTTACGGTTGTTCAACTGAAAACATCATCCCTGGCTTCTCTCTTCTCCCACACCCACATCCAATCCATTGCGACCTCATGTTGTGTTTACCATAGTTCCCGCTTAGCTATGGTTTGGTTCTCTGTGGTTTCAGTTACCCGTGGTCAACCTTGATCCAAAAATATTAAATAAAAAATTATATAAATAAAGAATTCATAAGTTTCCATTTGTGCACCATCCTGAGTAGTGCATCCTGAGTAGTAGTGATGAAACCTTGCACCAGTCCACTCTAACCCACCAGGGATGTGAATCATCCTTTTGTCCAGCACACCCACCTTGTCTATGGTACCCTTAGTCACTTAGTAGCTGCCAGTAGATTGGTTGTCACAGTATCACAGTGCCGTGTTCAAATAACCCTGATTTTCCTTAGTTGCTCTATTTTATTATTAGTTGCTATTACTAATATCTTACTATACCTAACTTACAAATTAAACTTTACCATAGGTATGTATGAGTGGGAAAAATCATAGTGTACCTAGGGTTCAGTACTATCTGTGGTTTCTCTCATCAACTGGGGCATCTTGAAACATAGCCTCATGGACAAGGGGTGGTCTACTGCACCTTCAAAACAATATTCAGAATGCAACCACCTCTTAACATCTCCACTGCTACTACTCTTGTCTAAACCATCTCTCCCTGGACACTTCAGTTGCCTCCTACTAGTCTTCCTCCTTTCATATCTGCCAGGCTATGTTTCACACAGCAGTCAGAATGATCCTTTTAAAATGTAAATCATGTGATGTTACCTCTCTGTTCAAAACCCTCTGATGGCTCCTATCGGACTCAGATAAAACCCCAAATTCCCAGACCTCCTTCGCAGACCTCCTTTGAAATGAAATTTAGATGTGGTGCTTCTTCAGGCCATGGACTCTCTCTGTGAATTGGGAAAGGTATTTGAACTCACTCCTGTGTGTTTCTGATGCTGCATCCTTAAGTTGGTGGCAATCATAGTATATACCTTGAACATGCCAGGCATATCCTTCCTTGCCTTGGGACTTTGCATGGCTGAAACCTCTCCCTGAAATATTCTTCTCCCAATTATTCATATAGAGTGTCCTACTTTTTCAAGTATTTGCTCAAATACTATCTTTAAAAATAAGTCCTCTCCCGAGCACCCCATCATAAATTGCACCCTGGCACTCTTCCTCTGCACTCCTAATATCTTCCTCTGCCTGTATTTTTTTGCCTTTAGAATTTATCACCTTTTTCATATACCATAATTTTATGTTTACTGCTTGTTATCTGTCTCCTCTCACTAGATTATAATCTCCACAATGGCAAAGGGTCATTCTGATTTGCTTTTTGAGGTACCCAGGCACTGAGAATATTGCCATGTATATGGTAAGCATTATATAAATATTGCATGAACTAATGAATTAAAATCACTGGACACAAAATGGTAACATTAAAAGGGACTCTGAGGTTTATCTGGCCAAGTCAGTGGCTTCCTGACTCACTTGTTCTGTTGATCCATCCCTGGTCTTGAAACAATGTTGTTATGCATCTTTTCCCTTCAGAATTTAAAGTGCAAAGAGGTTTAGCCATACTCATTAGTTCATGACAGGGTCTTGTCAACATCTCCATTCTCCTCCTGCTGCCCTCCCCAGGCACCTCCTCTATTATGTTTTATCTAGATATGCTCCAATAGGAATTTGGTACCAGCATTGTTTTTTGTATTTGTTTGTTTAACTTCTATATCTGGTATCATGCTATAGAACTCACCTTGTCTCTCATTTTTTTCACTCAATGGCATGATTCAAATCTTACTATGTTGCTATATTAATTGTTTAACTGCTGCATGTTTCCCTTAGGTGAACTTACTACATTTTACTCTTCCATTCTGCTATGTAACAGGACTTAAAAGCATCTATTTGCAATTGCTTTCTTTTTCAGGATCAGCAATAATCATCCTGATTTCAAATCATTTTTAGAAATAAGGAGGAAGATGAGCTGGGTGCAACAAGAATGAGATCATGTTGAGTACCGGTAGGAGCAGGGAATTTGAAATGAAGGTTGGATGTGGTTCTTTTTCAGGCCATATACTCTCTCTGACTTGGGAAAGGTATTTGACTTCTTTCCTGTGTGTTTCTGATTCCGCATCCTTAAGTTGGTGGCAATCATAGTATATACCCCAAAGGGTTCTGACAATGAAAATATCAATGAATAAGCTCTACTCAAATATTAATGGTCATTTTGTTTTGTCTTTTTTTCATTTTTTTCTTATTTTATTTCAACAGGTTTTTGGGAGAACAGGTGGTGTTTGGTTACAAGAATAAGTGTTTTAGTGGTGACTTCTGACATTTTGGTGTATCCATCACCTGAGCAGTGTACACTGCACCCAATGTGTACTCTTTTATGCCTCACCCCCAGAGAGTTTCATGGAAAGTTCTGCTTTCCGGAACATGTGGGCTGGAAATTACTCAATTAACATGCACACATCCCCTGAACATGGCGGACTGTGTTATATCTTTCTCCACATCAACAGTGAAAAGGCTCCCCTTCCCTGCAGTCATGTACACAACACCTGGGAGGGCTGCAGCTCAGAGAACTAGTTCATCTAGGCTCTTTTGCACATTTCATAGCCTTGGTGGCTTCAAAAAAAGTGTGTTAAAGCCACCACAGTTATCCTCTGCACAAAGTCCTCTTTTGGTAATTTCCATAAAATTCAAGTCTTTTCTTGACTGCTGCCCTAAGCAACAGGTCAGAGAGTACACAAAATAATTCCTAAAGGTACACATTTTACAGCCTTTTGAAAATAGATTTGCAAATATAGATAGGAAATTTTCTCAAGCTTAGTGAACAACAGCCACAACAAATTTTGTGATAGTAATTGGAAGAAGCTTACCCCAAAAATGGAGCAGGGAGCACATCTTGAATCTCTGCTCTGTTTAGAGACATGCCTGGGTATGTTGAGTGAGTTAGTAAAATGGTCCATTAGAAGATCATTTTCATGTTTCCTACGAAGCCTCCTAGAAGAAAGCTCATCCTAAGGAAATAAAGAACCAAGTATAAGACCAACAAAAGTACAGGCTATGCTGCTGTAACAAAGAAAACAAACAAAAAATACAATAGTGTGAATTAGAGAAACAGCCCAGAAATGGACAGTCCAGGGTAACAAAGTAGCCATGCTCCATGAGGCCACTGAAACATCCAGGTCTCTTCCACTGAATAGCTCTGCCACCCTGTAGTGCATAGTCAAAGGATAACTACCATTTTTTTTTCCAACCTGCACAAAGGGCAAAAAAACATGGAGAAGCCCCCGTCTAATTCTTTAGGATCCAGTCACCATTTCAAGCCAACATAAGCATGTATCTTAAGCTATCGTGTATTTTTTGAGTCTCTTTGTTACATCAGCACAGTCTGCATTTAAACTAAAATACTGGGTCATAGCAGCCTCCTTCCCTTAGGATAGATAATCTTTCTCCTAGGTCCTCAACAGAATCATTAAAATGTATTTCAGTCCTGCTTGAAACCTTTGACCTAAACTTGGTCATATTGTCAAATTTCATTACAAGAATCCTCAGGAAATGCAGTTTCTAGCTGAATGACATCTGCCCAGCTACCTAACTGGGGCAGGGGGAGAGGGGATCTGTTACTATAGGAAAAAAAAGAGGTAAAAAGTTCTGGGGAACTGTTAGCAACTTCTGTGAAACCCAGTATCAAGTCAAAGGTTGTTGGAGAAGAGTGATTCTGGTCCCTGAAATCAAATTTATCCTTAACCCAGTCATCTACTCATGTCTAGGACCCAGTCTGAGACAGTGCTGTAAATAAAAACCAAAAGATCAAACATGTTTAACTAAATGGTGGATAAGTCTTGGGGGGATAAGCTAACTACTTTAGGGTTCCTCTCACACATTGGAAGGCCAAAAAACAGGGAGACAGCATCCCCCATTTAACCAAGAAATAAAGTGCAGATAGGTTACCTTAAGAGCTCAGTTGTCATTCCCAGCAGATTTCAGGGTCTTTTGGGAGATGGGAGAAACCACAGTGGTGACACATGGAAAACAGCAGTGGCTGGCAGGAGCTTGCTGTACCTTCTCGGATGCAGCAAAACCAATGGCAAGATATGGTAGCATCCAGCAAGGACTGAATGGCCTCATTGGTGATGGCGACAGTGCCAACAGAGGTGGCAGCACTTTCTGGGTGTGGAGAGAACATCACCTCTGCCTGGGGAAGCCGGTGACACTTGCTGGAGGCAGAGAGAGCAGCGAAACCCAGGAACTCCACACGGCAGCTGGGGATTTACTCCTGGATGCATGTGAGCTCTCTCTAGTGGGCTGCCAGAAATATATGTATGCATGTATATTAGTGCACTTGCATGTGCGTATGTGCTTGTGTGGTTACTTAGCATAAGTCCTCCACAAACAGGTGCCAGTGAAATTTATATTATGAAGTTGAAATGACCTCATTTGTATCCGAAAGAGAATAAGCCGTGAGTTAACTAGTCAGTAAAGCTAAGTTTCATCCTCCAGCCATAAACATATTTTGAAGAGGCTGTTAGCACTTTTAGTACAGAGTAACTGCAACCTTTAAAGTATACAATGGAGGTTTAAAGTATGCAATGGAGTTTTTCATTTTTGAGAAAATAAAGTGAAGTTAGAGGTTTTAGAATTTACCTGGTGTTTTAAAATCAGAAAGTTATAGAACAAAAACTACACCAAAGTCACTAGTCCTACACCCCACATTTTTTGTTTGTTTGTTCGTTTTTGAGATGGAGTTTCGTTGTGTCGCCCAGACTGGAGTGCAGTGGGGCGATCTCAGTTCACTGCAAGCTCCGCCTCCCAGGTTCACGCCCTTCTCCTGCCTCAGCCTCTCCAGTAGCTGGGACTACAGGCGCCCGCCACCATGCTCGGCTAATTTTTTGTATTTTTAGTAAAGACGGGGTTTCACCGTGTTAGCCAGGATGGTCTCCATCTCCTAACCTTGTGATCCGCCCGCCTTGGCCTCCCAAGACCCCGCGTTTTAGCACTGTCGAATGTTCTCGCATGGGATGAGGTCTCCGCTCATAGGGATTCCAGAGTTACCCACCAGAGCAAGGAGCTGAGTGATTTGGGAAACACTTATTTGCACAAGGCAGAACCTGGGATCTTGAGGCACTGTACAACAGTGGGGAAATGTCAAAGTTATTAATTTTTATAAAATATGTTAATAAGCTTCCCATTATTTCCTCTCATTATTCAGTGTTGCCTTTCTGGTTCTCTGACACTTAACTGTGACAATGTGACCCAAAAATATAAGGGCCTGCAGGCTCCCTGACCCCTAGCTCCTCTTCTTCCAACAGCTGGGACGTTTGACCCCTGCCAAAGTCTCTGCTTCAGAGTCAGGGCAAATCATTCCCTCCTGTTTGGACATTTTTTTCATACCTAAAAAAAACCATCGCATGCATGAAAGTATATGGGACTCAATAAGCCCTCGGCAAATTTTAAAATCCTTCCTCTTCTCTTCCTTGGATCTTCTCACATTCTCTAAATATGGTTTTATCTCCTTAAAGGTAGATAAGTAAAAGCGTATCAGTTGAGTATTAGAGAAGAACTTCAACACTCCAAGGACACATCTACAAAGCAAGTCCCAGAAAATGCTCCAATTAGCCATTTAGAGATTGAAAATAAGCCACCAGGAGCCACCACTCTCCAGCTGGTGACCTGTGGCAGGCATTTCTAAACAGCATTCGTTCATTTCGTCCTCCATACTCTTTCCTTTCTGATAAGGTCCTGCGCAGACCACTATCCTAGTCAGAGTAGGCTGGGCAGCCACTAGCAATCATTTGGAGCTAGCACATGAAAATGAAAGCTATTTTCCATGCCTGCTGTGGTTTACCAATATAGACACTCAAATGAAACCCAACCTAGCAGTTCTAGGTTGGACTTATTCAACAATTTTTATCTGGGTAATCTGGTCTTTAACAGGTTTGAGTGAGTCACCTGTGTCCAGGCTCAACCTTCTGAGGTCAGAAAACATTTGTGGGACCCAGGACATTCCACCCAACTCACCATGGAGCAAGTGTCATTAGGAACCTGTGCCATTTTGGAGGACAAGGAGCACAAATTTTGTAACGGTTTATTTTTGTAGTTTTATAGTCATATTTGTAGCATTAAGTAGCTCTATTACTTAGATGGTTCTAGGGAGAGTTTAGAGCTTTTTCTACTTTTACCTCCAATAAAGGGAAAATGGAGCTTTTTACATAAATTGGTTAAAACTTTTAGTTTGGGGAGGAAAAAAACCGTAGTAAGAAATGGATCATATATATTACAACAAAGTTCTTCAATTATGAACTTTTAAACTTAATGACACCGTGTCTTATATGGAATCCTGTAGATTGGCACTTCCCCCAAACTAATTATAGATAAAAGTTTAATTATCAAACTTGCTAGCATGCTTTTATTTTCACTGTAAGTATGTTTATTTTTTATTAATAACAATTCTGAAATCAATCCATTTTGGTTGGTGGTATACAGAACACATGTAAGTGTGTATAACTATTGTGACTTCTTTCAAGTCTAAATGATGTAATAAAGCTTTTAAATTAAAAAAAAAGAGAGAGAGTTTGAAAAAAAGAGTCATGAAACCATGCCAAAGAGACAGACAACTGGCCCATACAGTCACTGTGATTGAAAGGAGATGTTTTGTAAACCAGAAGGAGGAACCACAAAACTTGGAGAGACAAGACGGGCATCTGAACAGAGCCTACAGGGAAGGGCAAAATGTGTGCGAGGATGAGGTCAGATGTCAAGAGTTTGCAGTCCCACCCCCACACTGCTCTGTGTGTACCTGCTGTGGGGCCAGCTGCCTCTTTACACCTCAGGCTGATGCCACAAAGACATTCTGTATGATTTAACCTAAAACATTTCCCCTGCTAATCTCATCATTCATATGATCCAGGAACGTTGGTTAAAAAATCCAGAGACCTATATTTAAATTCCAATTCTTTCATTTCTTTATGGGTAACGCGACCTTGTGAGAGCTGCCCAAATTCACCAGCCTTGGTCCCATGTTTATACAGCAGGAGTCAGACAAGGTGACCTCTAAGATCATTTGTCTTTAAAGTTCTGGGATTCTGATTCTGATTTTGACTCTGGATGCCAAAAAACAGGAATGAACATCTTAAAAAAAAATAATAAAGCAGCACTGGAAATTATCTTGCTATTTAGCAGTATTTTGGCCATTATACTTGGTTTTTACATTTGCCAATTTGAGGTTAAAAATGATAATGTATCCATCATTAATATTTCTTTTCTGATCATGCCATAAAATTATTATAAAGTCAACCAAATTTGATAACTTATTAGAGGTCCAATTCCTGGACTATTTCATACTTTATGCATTAGATTATGTAATAACAGACAAATAATTAAAGCTTTCACTATATGCCAGCCACTGCGCTAAGTATTTATATTTATTAGCTTGCTTAATCTTCCCAACAAAGATATTAAGTACTTTTAACCCTGGAAGGTGAAGAAACTGAAATTTAGGAGAATTAAGTAATTTGCTCAAGGTTACACAGCTAATAAATATTTAGAACTGGATTTTCAACTTAAGCAGTCTGACACCAGAGTCTTGGTAACTGGGGAAATGTGAGTGGTATAATGTGCTTTATTAAAAAAAAAGTCTATAGGATAGTCTTATAAACAATATATAGTTTGTGCATGTCATATTTATATGTAGCATTTTTCATAAAATACCCTGTAACAAAAATAACCGTGCTTAGAGGGCCTCTGGAAAGGAATGTCATCATTAGCAGTCTACTGAGTGGCTCTGTGATGCCTTCAGTCGTGTGGCAAACACACAAAGTCAGCTTGAAGGTTATATGCGCTATGCTCTGCCTCTCTAATGCCAGGGTCACTCCAGGATTTAGCCCCAGGGCTGGTGCACTGGGGGTGTACAGGGAAAATCCGATCCTCCCTCAAGAATCACAGCAATCACCTCATGGGATCATGACCAGGAGGATGAATTTGTGCAGGCACACGTAGATACAAATCGAACAAACACATTAAAGTGCCAGGGGAGAGAAAGAGAGAGAGAGAGAGAGAGGGAGAGAAGTCTTTTGATCCCTCAGCAACTGTCCACATTTTCATTTTCAGTCTGCACTCCCTAAACTCTCATTCTCTCTCCAACTCATTCCAGTATGACTTTTGTCTTTCACTACTCCACTGGAACTTGACTTCTTGTCAAGGGCACCAACAACCTAGATCTTTGAGATATGCAAAGTGTGGTCAAAGGGCAAGTAGATTCAGCATTATCTGGCAGCTTGTTAGAAAAGCAGAGAAGGCTGGGCATGGTGGCTTATGCCTGTAATCCCAACACTGGGAGGACCAGACAGGCAGATTGCTTGAATTCAGGTGTTCAAGATCAGCCTGGGCCACATGGTGAGACCCTATCTCTACCAAAAAAAAAAAAAAAAAAAAAATTAGCCAGGCTTGATGGCACATGCCTGTTGTCCCAGTTACTTGGGAGGCTGAGGTCGGAGGATGGCTTGAACCTGGAAGGTGAAGGCGACAGTAAGCTGAGATTGTGCCAATGCACTCCAGCCTGGGTGACAGAGTGAGACCTTGTCTCAAAAAATAAAATAAAATAAAATAAAATAAAATAAAATAAAATAAAATAGAGCAGAGAATTGCAGAGTCCTTTCCCCAGCTCCCAAATATGATTTTAATAATTCCCAGGTGATCTCTATGCTTATTAAAGATTGAGAAACATTGACTAGGTCTTCCTAAAGCAAATGATCAATATTCCTCCCTCATTGCTCTTNAAAAAAAAAAAAAAAAAAATTAGCCAGGCTTGATGGCACATGCCTGTTGTCCCAGTTACTTGGGAGGCTGAGGTCGGAGGATGGCTTGAACCTGGAAGGTGAAGGCGACAGTAAGCTGAGATTGTGCCAATGCACTCCAGCCTGGGTGACAGAGTGAGACCTTGTCTCAAAAAATAAAATAAAATAAAATAAAATAAAATAAAATAAAATAAAATAGAGCAGAGAATTGCAGAGTCCTTTCCCCAGCTCCCAAATATGATTTTAATAATTCCCAGGTGATCTCTATGCTTATTAAAGATTGAGAAACATTGACTAGGTCTTCCTAAAGCAAATGATCAATATTCCTCCCTCATTGCTCTTAGCCACACTTGGCATGGTTGACCACTCTCATTCGAGGAACACTTTGTTATGGGCTTTGGTGCCACCACCCTTACCTGGTTTACTTCCTCCCTCACTGGCCTCTCCTTCTCAGATTCCTTTGCTTGCCTTCTCCTTTACTCTGTCTGCCTCCTCTACCACATTTCCTAACACTGAAGTGTCCCCAGGCTTTGTCTTTGGTTCTCTTCTCTTCTTCATCTATACTCTTCCCAGGTGATTTTATCTAGTCCCTTCTAACACTGACGCCTCCAAAGTTTATACTGTATCTTGATCTAAACCTCTGCCCTGAGCTCGAGATTGGTCTATACATTTGCCTACTGGATATATCTACTCGGATATCTAATAAGCACCTCAAAATTAACTTTACTAAAATAGGACCATTGACCCCACACCCCACCTCTCCAAATCTTCGACATAAACAGCACCATTATCTAGCATTTTCTCAGGCCTCAAATCCATGAGGCATCCTCTAGTCTTCTCTTTTCCTTATACTCCACATCCAAATCAATCTATCAGCAAGTCTTATGAAAATTATCTCCACAGTAAATCCAAAATCTGAACATTTCATTTTGTCCCCATTTGATAGCCCTATTCAATCATGGACTACTGTAAGAGGTTCCTCACTGCACTCCTGCTTCCACTCTGATCCACTCTTCAAATGGCATCCAGAGAAATCGCTTGAACCACAAATCAAAGTATCGTGCTCCTGCCTAAAACCCTCCACTGTCTTCCCATTGCAATAACAATAAAGTCCACTGTTCTTGCTATATTAGTTAGAATACTTCTGGCTGCAGGTTAGAAATACCCAGCAGAAAGTGATTATATTTTACTCCTCAATAATGCTAAAGGTCAGTGGCTCTAAGGTTGGTTCAAGAGCTTGACAGTATCATTGCAAACCTAATCTCTTCCATCTGTTTGATGCATCATCTTCAGTGCAGCACTGATGATGCACCTCATGAGTATAAGATGGCTGCTGCAGCTCCAAGTACTACATCCACACATGTCCAAAGGGAAGAAGAAAAGAAAGCCTTTCATTTTATTAGGAGGGAGGAGAATCTTTATCAAATGTGCTAAGCAGACTCTTCCTAAGATCGCAGAACTGAGTCACAGTTATTAACTAGCCCTAAATTAATCAATGTTAAAGAGAAATGTCCAGACCAATCATGATTCATTTCTAGGAGAAGGGGAAAAAGTATTCCTTCCCAGGAGATGTTGTCGTCTCATTTCTGAATAGGCAGGACATCAGAAAGAGGGGGAAAGAACCCAAGCAAAAGTATAATATTATGTGTTTATGTTGCCTGTCTTTGGCCTCTGGATTGTCAATTCATTGTCAGGTATTTTGTCAATGCTGTGTCTCCAGTCCCTAAAGCAATGCCTGATGTATAGTAAGTGCCAATCAACTCTTGTTGACTAACTGGCTGACTACAACTCTGGAGAAGTAACTCCACATGTCTGCTCCTAAGGCTCTGCTGATACGGTAGGCTCACAATCAGGCCAGGTTATAAAAAGTAATTAGCCAAGTCAATTAGAAAACAGAAGCTTTTAAAGGGGATCAGTTTGTGGTCAGCTGATTGGCTGGCTTTGCCCACTTCTCAATCTAGGGTGGCATCTTCAAGAAACTGTTTATATTTATCCCTCTATGTATGTGTAAATATTGCTGAGTTAAGCCTATTTATCTTGAGAACTTCACATTAGAGACCTGAGCAAGTGAGTTACTGCAGCTCCACATAATGTTCTGCGTAAAAACGACACTGGCGGTCAAGAGGCAGTTGTTCTAAAAGGCACAAAGGAGTCTGTGGAGCCTGGTTTCTAAATTCTATTTAAATTTATCTTCAAGACAACAGCATCTCTACTTTTGTGCCAGGACAACAGACCTCACTAAAGTGGAACTGTATTTTGTTCTAAGCAAATTATGAAGGAGGTAAAAATGACCAAAACAACCTTGAAGTTAGCTTCCTGTGCATGGACATCACACAGACCAAGGTTTAAACCCAAGGTTTTTCAAGCCTGACTGCTGTCTTGGAAGCCACTTAAAATTTCCCTGCACCTCAGCAGCTTCATCTATAAAGTGAGGCTCTAACCTCACAAAATATCAGGGGATTATACTAGCTAATGCACATGAAGTACTTGGCAGAGAGAAAATGCCCAATTTATCCTGGTCCCATTTCCTTCCAGGTTTGCCAACAAGAATTGAGGCTTACTAAATGCAGAGAAATTGAAGTGTGATCATTTATGCTATCAACATACTCATACAATCTCAGAGGTGAAAAAAAAACTAAAAGACTTCTAGTCTAACCACTGCTTTTATTCACTAAATTAAGCACTGCAGAATTTCTTTGAAAAACAACCTCGTAAGATACACAAAATGCCTGAAAATTAGCTTTTATTTCCAATAATTTCCTTTCAATAATCTGCTTTTCGTATAGAGCCTGATACACCTCCTGTATTGTAACTCATGGAAGAGAGAGCTCAGCTTTGGAAAAACTCTGAAGATAATGCAAATGCAGCCCTATCCACAGTATCCAGGGCATGTCCTGGAGCACTCCAGGCTCATGTACTGACTGAACACCCATCGCAGCAGCCCAGACAGCTTACCGGGATGCTGCAGTGGGGACGGTGGTATTGCCTTCCCCAGAGGAGAAATTGTTACCTACAAGGAAAGACGCATTCAGTTTTCCAGTTATCCCAAATCACCCAAGGTCTTGTTCCTCAACAGTGAGTCAGTGGGTCGACTTCATTAGTCTGCCTTGATTACTAGTGTTCCTACGACTGGCATAAAGAGGCTACACAGCAATGTGGTCAGATAGTGATACTGAAAAGAGATCAATGTGTCCCTCTCTGTTCTGCTAAATATCACCCCAGTAGCACAGGATATGTTGCTGAAACTTTTTAGGCTTCAGCTTTCATGTTCATAAAATGAGAATGTAGGACTTGACAGAATCTCTAGAAGTCTTTTCCGTATCCAAATTTGTATGTATATTGACATTCCACATATTTTCTCTCTTACTTGGTCTCGGTTTTTAGCAGAAGGAAAGTTCTAGGTGGAAGGTCTGAGGATTAAGGCTGCTAATAAAAACAATGAATAGTCCCTAGTATTTACGGATTCATTAAATATCATTAATGTTTTCACATGAAATAATCAATGTATATTGTGCAACTGCTTGGTGTCAGAAAATAGGGAGGCAGAGAGAAATTTCAGGCTTAGATGATGCCCTTAAGGACGTTTTAACCGATTATAGGAAGAGATGAAGAACAATGCAATAATCCATAGGCTAAGTGCCATAATGGTGATAGCTCTGATTGATTAAAAAGAATACTAAATTTAAGGTCAGAAAGACTTGGTAAAAAGCTGAGTTGTACCACCTACCAGTTCTGTGAACTTGGGAAATCAACTTATGCTTACTGAGCACCAAGTTCTTCATAGATAATAGGAAGGCAATAATACCCACCCCATATGACTATTAAGTGTATTTCATTCAATAAAGTAAACCACCTAGTACACTCTTGCACACATCTTGAAAACTTACTTGCACTAAATCTGATGCAAAGTTCAGAAAATGCAGATGATGAAGTTCTGTTCTCAAGGAGTTTATGACCCAGTGGGTAAAACTTCCACAATCACAACCACAACCACAAGAACCATTAGAAAAGCCCAATTCATGCAATTACAATCAGTATAATGAGTATTACCAAGGTTTAAGCACCAGGAGCTATGAGAACACAGAGAAGAGGCTCCTAACCTCTTCTTTGTGATCAGAGAAGGGCTTCTTAGAGGAAATTTATATTTAAGATGAGACACAGAAAAGAGAAGACCTTATCTAGGTAAAGAGGAATAGAATATACAGAGCAATTGTTTGTTTATTTAGTTTTGTTTTTGCAGCATGTGCAAAAGCCTGGTATAAAGAGAGGGCACAATGCCTTTGACAAATGCAAAGTATCCTAGTTCAGTAGGGTAGAGAAGATAGACTGATGGAATATATAGATTAATAGAGGAGATGATAAATAGTAAAATATATGGACTGATAGAGGAGCTGATACTGGAGATAAAAATTATTTTTGCAGCCACAGAGTTTGGATTTTTTTTTAAATTATACTTTAAGTTCTAGGGTACATGTGCACAATGTGCAGGTTTGTTACATATGTATACATGTGCCATGTTGGTGTGCTGCACCCATTAACTTGTCATTTACATTAGGTATATCTCCTAATGCTATCCCTCTCCCCAGAGTTTAGATTTTAACTTATGACCCTGGGATCAGCAAAGGGTATCACGCAGCAGAGATCACAATACGTTTCCAACATCAGAAATATCATTAAGAATGCAGAGTGGAGAGACTGCAGGGAAGCACATGAAGTCTCTGAAAATAATTCAGGTTAGACGATAGTCTAGAAGAAGAAAGTGACGTTACGGATGAGAGTAGTAGGTGGATTGAAGAAAGGTTTACGATGAAGAACTGAAAAGACCTATTATTACTTAGACATGGGTAGGTAGGAGTGGGAGAAACACTAGTGAAAAGAGAGTACTAGGTTTTGGGTTTTGGTAGTGGGCAAATGATAGTGCCATTGGCTGCAATTTGTTGGAAGTAAAAAATCAAATTCAGTTTTGGATACACTGTGTTTTGTTGAAGCAGAAGATTACCTAACATAGGGGCCAACACACACTACGTCCACATTCATTCAGAAATACTTGTTGAACACTTACTATGTGCTAAACACTGTGCTGAAACCTAGAAATACAAAAATGAATACATTTCAGCAGTTCCTGTCTCAAGGATCTCAGAGTTTCATGAGACATCAGATATAGAAACAAATAAGTACAATATGGCCAAGGTGAGGAATGTTATAGAAAACAAATGTATTCATGGTAAAAAGTACATTAAATGAAAGTTCTCAAGCAGTAAGTAACAGAATTAGAAGAGAAGCAGGCAGCACAAGGCTCCATTGGTGAGAAGACTTGTGATAAAGCTAATTGAGTTTTAAAAGAAGGGTCAATTTTAAGCAAGGCATAAGAAAGTCTGTTAGGCAGAGAGAGCAAAGTGAGCAAAAGTGAGGAGTAGGACAGTGTTTGGCATGTTTGAGGGACAGTACTTAGAACATTTTTACTAGTCCAGAGGGCTCTTAAGTGGGATCATGGGTATAAGCCTGGAGATGCAGAGTTTTACAGTCTTTGCCTGTGATTTTACACCTGCAGCCTAAGCTTCACTCAGTTCCAGACTTGTGCCTTGAATGAGACTTGGCATCTCCCCTTGGATAGCTAATAGGAAAAGGTAATATGCCCAAAACTGATTTCCTCCCTTTAAAATATGATCTTCCTGGAGAACTTTCCATATCAGAAAATGTCAGTTTCACATTAATAATTGTTCAGATAAAAAAATCTTGACAGCATCTTTGCCTCCTCTCTTTCCTGCCCAGGCCACATGTAACTCACCAGCAAAACCTGTTATCTAAGGATGATGTCAGTGAAAATAGAAACTAAGGACCTGCAAAATTTCTCTCCTCCATAAAAACAATGAGAACACTGCCAATTGATTTGTCAGAACCAACTTTTTTAGAACCATGAAATTAACTAAAATTTTGTAGCACCTAACAACAGAGATCAAAAATACATGAAGCACACTGACAGAAATGAAGGGAGAAATAGTCAATTCAAAAATAATAGTTTGAGACATCAATACCCCACTTTCAATAATAGATATAACAAATAGATTAACAAGGAAATATAATTTTTGAACAATACCGTGAAGCAATTAGAGCTAACAAACATCTATGAAATATTCCACTCAACAACAGCAGAAGACACATTCTTCTCAAGTGCCCATGGAACACTCTCCAAAACAGATGACACATTGGCCCATAAAATAAGTCTCAATAAATTTTAAAACACTGAAATATACAAAGTATGTACACTGAACACAATGGAATAAAATTAGAAATCTAACAGAAGGAAATTTGAGAAATACACAGATACGTGGAAATTAAAATATTTGTAAGTAACCAATAGTAATATAAATAGTCAAAGAAGAACTCATAAGGAAAATTAAAAAATACTTTGAGATGAATGAAAATGGAAACTTAACATACTAAAACTTGTAGATCACAGCTAAAATACAGCTTAAAGGGCAACTTATAGCTGGAAACACCTATATTTAAAAAGAAGAAAAATCTCAAATTAGTAACCTAACTTTTCACCTTAAAACACTAGCAAAAGGAGAACAAATTAAATCCAAAGCAAACAGAAGGAAAAAAATAGTAAAGATCGAGGAGAAATAAATGAAAAAGAGAGTCAAAAAACAGTAGAGAAAATCAACAAAACCAAAAGAGAAAATCAACAAAACTTTTCAAAATGTTCGTTAAAAATATCAAGAAAGTTAATAATCTTTTAGCTAGCCTGACCAGGAAAAAACAGAGAAGACTCAAATTACTAAAATCAAGAACAGTGAGACATTACTACTGACCAAACAGAAACAAAAATAACTGTATCCATACTAGTGTATGGATAATCACACCCTAACAAATTAGATAACTCAGATGAAGTGGATACATTCCTAGAAACATACAAACTACCAAAAAAACTCAAGAAGAAATAGAAAATTGGAATAGATTTATAAAAAGTAAAGAAGTTGGAATTAATAATTTAACAATAACTTACCACAAACAAAAGCCCAGACAAAAGCTGAGCATAGTGGTGTTCACCTGTTGTCTCTGCTACTCAGGAGGCTGAGATGGGAGAACTGCTTAGTCTGAGGAGTTTGAGGCCAGCCTGTGCAACATAGTGAGACCTCATCTTGAAAAGAAAAGAAAAAAAGAAAAGAAAAGAGAAAAGAAAGGAAAAGAAAAGACCAGGAAAAGAAAAGAAAAGAAGGTTCCAGAAAAGATGGCTTCACTGTGAATTCTATCGAACATTTAAAAAGGGTAACATCTATCCTTCAAAAACTCTTCCAAAAAATAGAAAAGGAAAAAGTTCCCATCTTATTCTACAGGGCAGTATTATCCTGATACCAAAATCACAACAGGCGATTGAAAAAAACCTATAAAACAATATTCCTTATGAATAGAAACATAAAAATCTTTTACAAAATATTAGCAAACTAAATCCAAAAGAATATTAAAAGAATTATACATGATAACCAGGTAGAATTTATTTTAGCAATGTTAGGTTTCAAATACAGAAACCAATAATTCACCATACTACTAAATAAGGAACATAAATCACATAATTACATCAATTGATGCAGAAAAAGTATTTGACAAAATCCAACTCACTTTATGATAAAAAAAAATCACAAGCTAGGAATAGAAGAGAACTTCATTAATCTGATAATAGGCATCGATGAAAAACACATAACTCGCATCACACTTCCATGACAAAACATGGACTGTTTTCACCCTAAGATCAGGAACAAGACAAGGATGTTTACTCTTGCCAGTTTCATTCAGCATTGCACTGGATGTTATAACCAGAGCAATTAAACAAGAAAAGAAAAAAAAGGCATACTGATTGACAGGGAAGGAGTAACACTCTCTATTTGTAATGACATAACTTTGTAAATAGAAAATACTAAGGAATCAATTAAAAAACTACTATTGCTAGTAAACAAATTCAGCAAGGTTGCAAGATACAAGATTAAAACACAAAATCTATTGTTTTCCATACAATGACAGCAAACAATTTAAAACAATTGTAATAGTAACAAAAGAATAAAATGAAAGAAATCCATTTAACAAAAGAAGTTTAATGAAAACTATAAAATATCATTGAAATAAGGCAAAGAAAATCTAAATAAATTAAAAAACATTCTGTGTTCATGAATTGCAAAACTTAATATTATTAAAATGACAGTAATTTCCAAATTGACATGCAGATTCACTGCAATCCCCATCACAATTCCAAAGACGCTTTTTGCACAAATGGAAGAGGGTAATCTTAAAATTCATACAGAATTGCAAGGGACCTCTAGTAGCTGAAACAATCTTGGAAAAGAAAAACAGATGACTTACACTTTCTTTGAGTTCAAACTTACTACAAAGCTACAATAATCAAAGCATTATGTTGCTGGCATAAGGCTGGACATATGGATGAAATAGAATTGAAAGTCCATTTTTTAAAACCCCATTTATCTATGGTCAACTAATTTTTTACAAGGGTGTCAATACCATTCAATAGTGAAAAAATAGTCTCTTCTACAAAAGGTGCTTGGACATCTGGATACTTACATGCAAAATAATGAAATTGAACCCTATAATAGTCAAAATTCTCCAAAGAAAAAGAACCAATAGAACACACATACACACACACACACACTAGACAGACAGATATAGATACATGTAAAATGAGATTTATTATAAGGAATTGGCTCATGTGATTATGAAGACTGAGAAGTGCCATGGTCAGCCATCTGCAAGCTGGAGACCTAGGAAAGGCAGTGGTACAATTCAGAGGCCTGAGAACCTGAAAGATGCTTGAGAACTAGGAACACCAAGAGCAGGAGAAGATTGATATCCCAGCTCGAGCAGTCAGGCAAAGGGCAAATTCAGCCTTCCTCTGTCTTTTTGTCCTATTCAGGCCCTCAGTGGATTGTATGATGCCCACCCACATTGGGGAGGGCCATCTGCTTTACTCAGTCCACCAATTCAAATGCCATTCTCTTCCAGAAACACCTCAAAGACACATCCAGAAATTGTGTTTAAGCAGCTATCTAGGCATCCCCTGGCCCAGTGAAGTTGACACATAAAATTAACCATCACAGAAACCTATGTCACACCATATAAAAATGAGCTCAAAATGGATCAAACACTTTTAGAGTAAGAGAAAACTATAAAACTCTTAGAAGAAAACATAGGAATAAATCTTTATAACCTTGAATTTGGCAATGGTATCTTAGATATGACACCGAAAGCAACAATGAAAAAATAGATAAATTAGAATTTCATCAAAATTAAAAACTTTTGTGCTTCAAAGGGCACCATCAAGAAAGTGAAAATATAACCCATCAGATGGAAGGAAATATTTGCAGATTATATCTGAAAGAGTCTAGCATACCCAAGATTTCTAAAGAACTCTTACAATCCAAATATAAATATACAAATGACCTAACTGAAAAAATGGGCAAAGAATTAGAATACACACCTCTCTATGAACGATATACAAGTGACCAATAAGCACATGAAAACATGCTCAACTGTATTAGCCATTAGGGAAATGCAAATCAAAACCACAATGAGATACCATTTCATACACATGAAGATGGTTATAATAAAAAGATATATAATAACAGGTAGTGTTAAAAATGTGGAGAAACAGGAGCTGTCATACATTGCTGGTGGAAATGTAAAATAGTAAAGCCACTTTGTTCATTGCTGTACCTCCAGTGTTTAGAACAGTGCCTAGAACAGTGCCTGACATATAGTACATGTTCAGTAAATATTTTTGGTTGAATGAATTACATGGTGTGTATAGCTATCTATGCAAAGGATTGGGATATACACAAGCCTGTGAAATATTGTTAAGCTTTTAGGTTTTGATTCTTCTTACTCTGTTTTTATTTTCTTATCTAATTATTTACATGCATTTTCTTTGGAAAAGCTTTCTACCTCTCTCATGCTATTGCGCATACGTTCTCTTCACCAGACACAGTTGATAACTGCATCTATGCCTCTACGTGGTGCTACAGTAACAGCACACAGAAGCTCTCAGCTTTCACAAGTCTTGGAAAGGTAAATGAAATGAAGGCCATATCCAAGCTGAATAGAGAAGTTGAAATGGCTTTGAATTACTTGACAATGAATGTAGAGACCCTTCTTTGAGAAAATGTCAGTACAACTCTGTTTTTACAGGCCCATAACTCAAACATGTCTGAAAGCCCTAGTCCCTGAAAACATTCATGGGGAAGGGGAGATGACTACATGAGAATTTATCCATCATTCTTAGTTCCCATGTACTATTCCAACAAATATCAAAATTAGTGAGAGAAAGTTTGCTTTTGACTTTTCTTGTCCCACCCCTACCCCAAGTAAAGTGAAAGCTATAGTTTGCATTCATCTTCTGTCTAAAAAGGCAGAGATGAAGTCCAAAAGGCCAAGAATTCTTTCCCAGTTGTGCATATACACTTTAAATTTTAGCTCTCTTCCCAAAATGAGAAATATTTTGCTAAAGCAGTTGTTCATTTGTGTTCATTTCTCAAAAGCAGATGCTTTTGAATTCACATTCAGTCTAAAAACAAGTCATAAGTGATCTGAGTGACAATGTTGCCACAGGGGAAGGTTGCTGCTCAGTTTTTGTTAAAAATAGAACAAATAGAAGTATCTTAAGTGTGTTCACTAGAAAGCTTTTCTTACAAAGAACACAAATGACACCCGATAAAACATCTTTCATAGCTGTGCTTCAGTTCGGTGATGTGATGAAGAGTAGCATGAGATGTTTCTCTCTGGGTTCTTAAGACAAAAATTAGGAATACTTACCTGATTTCCCAGCAGGCAGTGGGGCAGAGGGTCCTTGCAGGACTTTGGGCTGTTTGTACTGGTCCCTGCCAGTGCATTGTCAAAGACTGGAGAGGCAGTGTTGAAAACCACAAATTTTAGAATTAGAGAGCTTGGGTTCCAGGTTCAGCTCTAAGTTAGCTAGCTGTACAGAATAATTCACCTTATTTCCTTGAGACTCATTCTGTAGGCTGAGTTGCTGCCAGCATTCCTTGCTTCACAAGTTCTTATGATGTCAGCAAAAAAATACGTACTTTAAAAAAGAACTTTATAATGATGCAATACGAAGTTAGTTATTAGTAGTATAACTTAGTTGGTCCTGTTTACTAAGCTCTTTAACATGGGTTTGTTACAAGGACTTTGACAGTGTGTCCCGTGAATCATAATAACAAGCTGTTATTGAGTCCCTACTATGCACCATGTACAGGATTAGGTGTTTCACATATTATCAAATTTTATCACTATTTTATTAAACACTTTTATAAACCTTATGAAGTTAGTATAACTTTATGAAGCTCCATTTAACAGATGGAAGACCATATGATTATAAAAAGGTAATCAAGCCCAGGGCCCAGATACATCCAACTGTAACACTCACACACAACAATATCATCAGCCTCTTTGGAAATACTGAGCTGCCCCCAGGACATTTCCATTTCTAGAGGATAGAAATTGCTAGTCCAAAATGAATCTAGTTAGCCTAACCCATATTGTTACTAAATATCAGGGAGGATTCAGAAGAAAGATGACAGCTCATGCTATTCTGAAAAAAAAAAAAAAGGACAAGCCACTTCATGCTGGGTATGGGGAGGAATTGATATGAACACCAACAGATCCGGGTGAGGAAAATCTGGACCAGACTTGAGTTTGTGGCGTAATCTGACATCCCTTGGGCCACAGGTCACCTAAACAAAGATAAGAAAATGTTTTGTGCCCTCTCATCATGCTTCTCCTGACTCAAGCCCAAAACTGGACAGCTGTTCTTCTCCTTCCTTGGTCTTGCTCTGTAAAATGGGAAGATATCATTTCTTTGGACATTATCTCTTCTCCTACTTATACCCCTACCCACACACACACATTGTTTTTATTCAGACGGGGGCTGCAATGCCAGAAAAGAGTTAAGTCAGAAATAAGGGGAGGCTCATTGATGGCAGAGATGAAAAAAGCTCTGGTAGCCATACATATTATAAATAATAGTTTTTAAAGAATCACATTGACTTTAAATAAAATATTCAAGTAGACATAAGTTGAAAACTCATTAGAGCAGAGGGCACTGTTTGAAACTCACCTAGAAATTGGGAAATAAATTAAGAGCTAAACTCATCAACTGTCCCTTCCGTGGTGGGTGTGTTACCACATGAGTTGTGAACCAAAACAATGCCTTCACGGCAGACAACAAAAGTGGACAAAGACATGCCTTCTTCAAAGATTACTGAGGAGAAATCAACGAAAATGAAGCCACAAAAGAAAAACTAAAAATAAGTAATTCTGACCAAGAGAAAGTACCCAGAAGACCCAGAATAAGATCCACCTGAAACCAACCTTTTGTAGCGCACAGAAGAAAGTGTCCAGAAACTGATTGGCATCATTATATTGGCAGCGGTCTGGATGGGATTTCCTCTGTCAGACAGAAGCAGAAAATAATAAAAACTGAACAGGGTGAGATGATAGGACAACAGGATGGGAAAAACAGCAACAATGCAAGACAAAGAGATGTAAATGAGATAAGAAAAGATTCCAACAGAACTAAGATACAAACAACAAACACAGGATTCGAACTTTCACTGAAAGAAGTAAAGCAGAACTGAGGCTGCGGAAAAATGAATGAGTGATGCAAAATTTTGAAATGGCCTTTCAGAGTACAGAAACAGAGTTTTGAAGGTGAAGAACAGATAAGTAGTCTGGAAATGGCAATGGGGTGCAAGTAGGGATCTCCGTTCCCATCCTGGTTCTGAGGGTTCAGGGAAGGAGGGTAAAAACAGCCTCCTCTTTATAGGACTTCAGGAAAAAGTATGCCCTCAGGGGACAGGCAGATTTCAGTTAAGGCAGCAAGCAAAGTGAAAATTCATATAATAGACTGAAAATATTGGGGAGCTTGTTCTTCCCTCTCTAAGATAATCACTTTACATCATCTCATTGAGCCTCCCACACCGTGGCCTTCCACCTTTCACAAATGACATTGCCTCACAATTTATTCAGAAAAACAGAAACCATACATAGGAACACCTGCCTACACCCATCTTCTCCACGTCTGCTCTCATGGAGATAGAAAAGACATCCCTCACCCATGAAAGCCAATCTCTTGTGTGTGCACAAAACCCCTTTCTCTTCTCTTTTTCTCAAGGATTTGACTCCAGCTCTTCACTTTCTCTCCTAACCAGTGTCTCCTTCTCTGTCAGATCATTTATGTCCCCATAAAACATACTCTAAGGAAGAATATCTCATTTTTAAAAGCACCGCCCCTTGAAACCATATCTCACATTGGCTAATAGCTCGTTTATGTTCTCCTCTGCACACTTAGCCTTCTCAAACAAGTTGTCAGCACGTGCCATTTCCACTTTCTCACTTTTTATTCACTCCTCATTCCACTTTAGTCTGGTTTCTGTCCATCTCACTCAAGAACACTGCCTTAACTCCACGTTCTTCCTACTCCACTGCTCGTAAGTTCAACTTCCAAATGCCAGCACCTATACTTCTTTACCCAGTGGCCTCTCTTGCCACTGTAGCTCACTTTACCTCTGCACAGTAGACCAGAAATGCCAACAAAACAATGTCTTCTCCTCACCCCAGGAGAAGACCTCAACAGATGGTTGCCTGGGTTTAATGAATAAATGATGCCCGTCGTTTGAGGTGACGCTCTGAGAAATGGATTTTGCACCAGCTTCCAGAGTTTTCCCAGTGATATCCAACATCAGTTGCCCACACTGGTAGCTGCCTGATGACACACCTTTTACCACCTGCCTTGTCTTTCTTGTCTGTTTCCCACTCCCTCTACTTGAATTCTTATTCCTGAGTTTGCTGCTAAGAAATCCAAACTAAGACAACATCTATGATGCTAACTCTAATACATTTCTCCATCTCACATCACCAAGTTGTTAGTTGAAAGCTATCTCCTCTGCTGGCTTTCAGAACGCCACACCTTCCTGGTTTGCCCCTGCTTCACAGACTGATCCTTTTCCACCAGACCTTTCATACTGGAATGCCTCAGGCTTTGATCTCCATGTCTGCTCTTTCTTTTCCTATCTTTTTCGTATGACTCAAGTTCATAAATCTAGCCTGGCCTCTCTTCTGAATTACAGATTCACTCTAGACATTAATTAAAAAATTAATCTTAACTTTACATTGAACTTATTTTCCTATTGTTTTATGGTACACCAGACTTTGTATAAGTTCTTTGAAAACATTGTCTCATTTAGTCCTCACCACAATGATCCAAATCGTTACACATCTCAGGCAAGGAAAGCACGGTTCAAAACTGGGAGTTTGCCTGGATTCATGGAGCTAATGAGGAATAGCACCAGGATGTGAAGCAGGTGTTTCTGACTCTGAAGTTTGTCTGCTCTTAACCACCGGGCCACTCTGGTTCCTGTATGCCTGCTTCCTTTATTGAAAGGGCTTATAGGTTTTATAGAATGATAAACTGCTGAAACTGGAGAAGAACTTAGTAATCATCCAATCCAGCTCTTTCATTTTATAGTTGTCCAAAAAAAAAATAATTTTCCTGAGATTTATTTAGATATCTGTTTATATTTATGATGGGTGGTTATTTTCAGGCTTTATGTTTGGGGCTATAAATGGTGCCGAGATTCTTCATTTTTTCTCTGAGTTGTATTTTCAGCCCTAGAGGCACTCTACATAAATGTTGATGACACACAACTTCCTAACCGCCCCCCACCCCACCCCAATGCTGACAGCCCTCTAGACAGAACTCTGAAGGGTCACCATGCCGTTTCTCCTGGAGACTTTCTCAGGTGGTGATGATTTTCCAATTGCACAAGCCAATGACTGGAATTCTAACCGCTGGAACCCTGCGAATGTATCTCTGTTAAATATCTACCCATCACCACTAAGGCTATTTATTGTGCTGTATCCGGAGCAACTCAACCCAAGACTGTATCTATGCCAGAGACATGAATTAAAACTATTAAAAAAGCAGCCATCCAGATGTTCATTGGCAATGACAAACACCCAGACATTTGGAGACATCTGGATGACTGACTGACTTTTTCAGTTTTCATCTGGAAGATGAAGATTATTCAGACACAGTGTGTTTACATGCTGGATGATAATAAACAAATCTTTGACAATGTCCACAGGATTGCAAACATCTGGGTGAAAAACTGAACAATCCAGCTAACCATCCAAATGTTTGGCATCGTTTAAACAAAACATTGGACAGCAGGCGATGGGCAAAATCCAAAAAAGGAGGCAGGAGGTACCCAAAGCAAACATTGCTTACATAAAAAATTAGTTTACATTCAATTTAAAGAGGAAAATGAGTTAGGAATGGTAAACCACTTATTATGACCCATATCCTACAGCTCTCTCTTCTACAATGGCCTTTCCAAATCTGCCGAAGTCACAGAACCTCCAGAATTTTGTGATCAGAGTCTAATCTGCTTACCTAGTATGGAAACTTTTAGGCATCACACCAGAATAGCAAAGTCTAGTTTCTTGTGTGATTTTCTGGTCCACCTAAAAAGACAAAAAATACATCTGGGGCTTAAGGACTTCTCAACAAAAAGAATGCAGGTGATGCTTACCTTATTGCCGGGGGTGGGGAGAGGAGGGTGCCTTGGAAATCAAAGCAATAGCCCTGAAGTATGAGAATGCTGGAAGATAAATGAACCATTTCAGGCAGCTGATTCGAGGTCACTAAAGGATATGTTGAGTGAGACAATGATACAAGGGTGTATGTCCCCCCAAAAGAAAACTTAGTACTATGCTTTAATTGATGAAGGAAAGAAGCATCCTACTCATGGAAAAGTAAACAAAATGTTGATGTTGGGGCTGAGAGAGATGTTGCCCTTAGAGGAAAATTTTCTTTTTGTTTGTAGCAGAAATGGCTCTTAGAGTAATAAAGGCAGCTATGGGAGCACCAGCAGCAGAAAAGTAGTGCCCTGGTGGTGACAGCAGCATCAGACAGCCTCAAGTACTGGCAGCAGAAATGGGAGATTGGCTCTTGTTGGTGGAGGAGTCAGAGAACCAAAGCATCTGCAGGTGCAGATAAACAAAACTAAGTGTAGGCTGGGAGTCAAACATTTTTCTGCCTGTAACCTGAGCCCATGATTTTTCTTTTGCTGCTATATTCTAGAAAGACAAGAATTTTGAGCCAAAGAAAATTTGAAGCATCTTGATGTTGCTTTTCATCTGGGCCATGTTAAGGAAAATGTAATAAAACTTCCACCACTAAGCTGTTATACTTGTGATATTTGCTTCCTGGCCATTTTCCTTGACATTATCTGGAAACAAATGCTCTGCTAGAGCATGAGGAAGAAAGTGAAATTTGCTGACCAAAAAAGGAAAAAGACTTTGGACTCAGAAATAACGTTCACACAAAAATATGAAAACAACAAGCAGTAATTTTACAGACAACCCAAAGCTGAACTTCCCTTGCCAAATAGTCCTTGAGTTCCTTGCAAATTTAAAAACCGTTGTCTAAAACCAAGATGGTTTCTTGGAAAATGTCTGTCTCTTGATTAGTCACCAAAAGAGATGGAAAAATATATATATTCCAAAGGCCCCTTTGGATTGTGTAACAGTGAAGGTCTCTGTAAATTCACCAGGGCCTTCATTCCACTGTGCTAACAATATTTAAAACCAGATGCTGGCTTTCCCCGCCTCTTTGCTGGAAAAATTATTGTCAACATGTATTGTTTCTGAGAGAAACTTAAGGCAAAACAGTCTCCAAGTCCTGTAATTAAAGTAAGTTTAAAAAAAAAGCTATGCAAAATTCTCTGCATTAATGCTTTTATTACAAAAACATCCCTTAGGTTACAAAGAAATTACTTAGTAATAATCAAAATAAATACAAAAATATGTGTCTTTTAAATAAGGCCCACTAGGTATCTTTGTGATCTTGGGCAAATTATTTTTGTGTTCTAAGCATCATGTTTTTTGTATGTGAAGTGAAAGGTTTGGAATTCCATGGTCCATAAGGTGTCACCTGGCTCTATGAGTTTGTAAAAATATTTTCTATTGAGTGGAAACACTAGCCACCTAGTGTTATTTCTCCTAAGTAATCCATTCAAATTCTGTATTTGCTTATATCAGGGAAAAGGTGCAGAAAGGGAGTATTATGGAAATAATATTATTGGTCTTGCTCTAAGAATTTCTAAACAGTAAAAATCTTCACTTAGAGAACATAAAAAAGAATGCTGTTTTTAAATTCAAAGTATTCACCACAGAACCCTTTAAATAAATTCTTCCCTGCAGAATCCAAATCTCATGTGCCAGTTACTAAAATTTAATGCACACAACTCTTGTGTCTGACAAAATCCCCTACTAGGGCAAGCCATAAAGATTCTGTAAAGATGGAGTAGGGTGGCAGCAGGTAGAAGTTCCAAGGGACATTGGAGAGGGATCTTTTATTAAACAGATTTACAGGGCTCCTCCAGGATCATATGCCTCTTCTTTGAGAACATCATACATATAACAGGTGTGAGTCCAGTTGGTCAGGTTTGGACTACACACCCTCTCTTTCCCCATCTGCAGCTATGGATGATTTGACCATGAGTGGAAGATGATTTGACCATGAGTGGAAGATGATTTGACCATGAGTGGATTGATCAAAAATGAACCAGTTGGATTCTTTCCCCTGAGAATCTGGAGTTGGGATAGAGAGGCTGGTCATTTGCTCCAATGTATTTAACTAAACTGAGGACACACAAAACAGATCATAGAGCAAGGCACATAAAGATGGCCAGGGAAAGGGATGGAGACAGAGGGGAGAGAGAGAGGGAGAAAGAAGGGGAGAAACAAGAAGCAGAGAAGCAAGAAAACCGGAGCACCTGGGGAATTTCTGTGTCCAGATCTCCTGAGATCCCGACATGTTCCCGCTCAAGCCACCCTGGGTTTCTTATTTCAGCTAGGCTTACATAAATTCACTATAACTAAAAGAAACCTTGTTTGAAATAGAACTTACAATGCCTATGCACATCTGGGCTTTTACACCAACCAATTCAATACTGAACATTTGTTTTAATATTTAAACAATACAACACTTATTAATTTCACAAATACTTATGAATCACCTATTATGTGTCAAGTAATAGACAATCAGAATGTATTTTTTCAACTAAAACCAGGTTCTGGAAGATGAAAAAATAAATGAGAAACCCTTCTTATCCCCAAGAAGTTTACATTTATAGAGTGCTAACTGTATCTACTTTGTTAAGATTATTACTATGACTTGATGGATTTAGTATTAATAAAAGTTAATAATAATTAATATTAATTTAATAGTAATAAAAGTTAAATTTCAATGTATTTGCCTCACTCAGCTGTGTACATTGTGTACTGCCCTTAAATTAAATGACACAGGGACCATGTCTTAAGCACTTTTGTTTCCCCGGTATCTGACAAATGAAAATTGCATATGATGATTAATAAATAAATGTTTTCCAAATGAATGAATAAATAGATGATAGAATAAATGGTTAATTTCTTTTAACAAAAAGACTATTTTTAAACATTGAAGCCAACAACTTCTTGGCGTTTAATAATTGTCTCTGTGACTGTGTATGTTTGTGTGTGTAGATACAGCCCATGTGTCTTGGTAACTAACTGCTCAAGTGGTGAGGCCATCTTTTCTTAGAAACTTTCAGCTATTATACCCCCGTGGATCTCATTAGCAGAAGAGGCTGAAGCTTAACCATTCCCTCTCATCTCAGCTTGTGTCCTGTCAGGACTTATCAAGATCTTCCTTGCTCAATTCATGGGCAATCATTATTTTAGAACCTGAGATAGGAAGGCAGTAGATCTTATGTGATTAGCTGCTGAGATAAACGTTAATTAATTTTCAATTTCCATAAAATATCTCACTGACAGAAAGATTTGTTAAGTCAGTTAATGGCTATAGATGATTATTCCAAAATTGGGATTGGGGATAAAGAGCTATGAAGACAAGGACTGGTGAAGAGTGAACATGAAGCAGGCAGCACATAATATATTAGGAAAATAAATAAAAGGGGAAGCAAATGCATCACCACATGACTGTACAGTTAAAAACCATTAGGCAAAATGACTTGGGGACTGGGAAAAAGTAAGGAACATAAAGTGGGTGGCGGGCCTGGCATTTTATCATTTGATCTTGAAAGAAAATATGTCAGTCCAAAATCTAAGAACTGAGACATGTGTGAGGGCATATCTACTGTCTTAGTCTGTTTTTGCTGCTAAAACAGAAGACCTGAGACTGAATAATTCATAAAGAACAGAGAGGGAAGGCTAAGGGGCGGCATCTTGTGAGGGCCTTCTTGCTCCGTCATCCCATGACAGAAGGTGAAAGGGTAAGGAAGCTCAAGTGCACACACACGAAGTAGGAAGAGAGAGAGAGAGGAAGGGGGCTAAGCTCACCCTTTTATCAGGAACTCAGTCCCACAATAATAGCATGAACCCAGTGCCTTTAAAAGATTACTTAATCATCTTTTAAAGATCCTCCCATCTCAACACTGTTGCAATGGGGATTAAGTTTCAAACACATAACCTTTGGGGGACACATTCAAACCATAGCAAAGACTAAACTTAGACCCCAATGACAAATTTGATGTGGACTCTGTTTTGATTTAGTCCCATCCAGAAAGTCAAGAAATTATCTCATTTATTCCTTGACTAGAGGAAGTTGCTTTGGATAAGCAAGGACAAAAGGAGGAGAGAGGGATGGGTTGGTGAGTTTTATTTCTTCTGAATAGCATAGAAACTCCTGTCATAGGTTTGTAGAAGAGAAATTCTACATTTCTTCTGTACCTCAAACTTTCTGGGTTGGACATAAGCTTTCTGGATCTCAGTTTCATTTTTTAGAAAAGAGGAAGGTTACATGTATCTACTTCATTAAGTTGTATGGAAGACTAAGAGAAATAATGTACAAACACTCTTTACACTGTGCCTGCACATGGTAAGTATTTGACACACGTTATCTAGTTCTGTTCCTGTTTGTGGAGTGAGTCAGTTTTAAAAAGACTCAAAATACCTCAGTGCCATTGGTGATGAATTTCCAAAATTTGCTAATTTCCTTAGACTTAGGTGCTGCTATTGGAGTTTCTAAACATGCTGAAGGCAACTCGAAGTCTTGCCAGACAAAGCTAAATTTTGTAACAAAGAGACTCTAAGCCCAGCAGTCCCACAAGTGACTGTATTCCATTCATGCACATCTCCCAGTAAGTTCACTGTGCCTTCTACGGGGAATACTGTCAGGTCTACTGACAACAATTTCCTCTCTACTTCTGAATCTAGAGGTCAAAGCATATCCCTGACAATATCTTTTCATCTAATGTCATAGAATAAACAAAAGTTTACAAGAAAGATGCCACAGGTGACCCTGTCTTGTTCTCAACTCAATGTTTCCTCCAGCATCATCCTTTTTCCTAGAATAGGCAGGTCAATCCACCCTCAACCAATAGTGTCCAAAAGCCAACCTCAAAACTTTGAGTCAATGTCCTCATAAGCAGCAGGCAATCTCGTCGCCCCAACAATACAACTGCTTTCAAAAAGCACTAGCTACCTGGTTTTCATTTTGCCAAAGTGTTTCTGAGGGAGCTGAGGAATTTGAGGGAGCCAGGTCGGAGTCAGGTGTGTCTGCTCTGACATGGAGCTATCCAGGGGAAATACTGTATCTTTAGTATCAAGGATTCAGTTGACTATACCTTCAGCATGTCCTAGCTTAGCCAAGCATGTGTTGATACATGAAACCCAGGAAATGTTTATTAAGTGCACCACAAATTACTCCAGGTCTTCTGTTTTAGGACCATGCCATGAGTTAGGGTTCAATATTAACCCATTAGGGTTTCTTAAGAATATCTCTTTTCAAAGTTTGGGATCAGCATATACATATCATGGAACTGAATAAGAAAGCACAATGCCACAGGTAGAAAAGGTTAGTTAGGAAGAAACTCAGCCATCTCTTTGCAATAACAAAAATAAAAAAGAGAAGGAACAAGGAAGGAGGGAAGGAGGGAAAACATTCACATCATCGGGAAAATCAGAAGATGTTACTGGAGATAATGATTGACAAGCAAAAAATTTCCTCATGGTAATATTTTCTTATGCACTTAAATGTAGATGTTTGATTTTTTATAGTAAACTTTATAAATAAGCAAGAAATCAGCATAAAGCTTGGGGTTAAAACACAGCTTGCTTCTACAGGCACAAGATGTTATCTGGAAATATTCTGTCTTTATTTCTTTATTTTAACACAAAGAATAAAAGCACATGATGCAGTTAGAGGTGGATTGACAGTGACATTTCATTAATGGTTTGAATAAAGCAATTTCTTTCTTGCTCACAGTACCCCAACAGGCAACCACAACAGAAAGGTAGTTTCCCTTATAATTCTGTCTCTGAAACATCCTTTAAAGGTAAATAACCATATATAATTATATAGATTTAATTTGGTAGACATTTGTCAAAGAAAAAAACTTTATACTACATTCAAACACAACCTCTTTTCCCCCATTTCTCCTGTTCTTTCTTTAAAGAGAGAAGGAAATGTGACTGCATAATGATCTATCAAGTCAGTACTCCTGGGGATATATATCACACAATTCAATGCAACCTCATTAAACTATTCTAGCATTACAGGGGGCTCTATACACAGCAATTCAATGCAAAAGTCCATTTTAAATCCCAGAGGTCTGGTTCACATACACAATTATCTGGAAAATTCATGCAGAATGCCTTCATTATCCTGCATTATCCAGGTATTAGATATGTTGGTATAATTGGTGGAAATAAACAAAGGCCACCCAAATGAGTAAAAGCAAAGGTTATTTACTCTGAGCTTGCTATAGCAAGGGAGTCAGTCACCATCACACACATTAGAAAGAGATTCAAACTTAGGCAAAGGAGTGGTAAAGCATTACAGTGGAAGAAAGGGAGGACTTCAAGTATGCCCTGACTGGAGGCTGTTGACCTGGGAAAATTATAATCAGGTTAACTAGAATTAGGACATTTTATGTGATTGGAGTGGGGTGCATATTTGGCTTTCCAGCTGATCCTGAGTTGGAAATGGAGGCAAAAATCAGGAAAGCTGTCTGGCCATGTGGGGCCGATTGCTACAAGGTTTATTGTGTGGTTTCCTGTAATGGTTTACTGTACATACTAGGTTTACTTCCTCGACTAGTTACTGCAGATTGTAAATCAGGGTTCCATTTTTACAGACAGTCTTGTCATTTTTCATTTGTATATCCAGTCTCTCGTAAATTAATTTCCTATAATTTCCTATTAATTTTTGGTTTTCCTTTTAAGATAGAGTCTCGCTCTGTCACCAGGCTGGAGTGCAGTGGTATGATCTCAACTCACTGCAACCTCTGCCTCTCAGGTTCAAGCAATTCTCCTGCCTCAGCCTCCTGAGTAGCTGGAACTACAGGCGTGCACCACCACGCCCAGCTAATTTTTGTATTTTTAGTAGTGATGGAGTTTCACCAGGTTGGCCAGGATGGTCTCGATCTCTTGACCTCGTGATCCATCCGCCTCAGCCTCCCAAAGTGCTGGGATTACAGGCTTGAGCCACCGCACCCAGCCTTGGTTTTCCTTTTTCGTGAATAACCTCTGTATTTTTATAAAATCAGTTTCATTGGGCTTAATATGTCCTTTTATTGCTGACTTCTTGTTTGTTCATTTATTTATTGCCTCCAATTTAGTTAATGCTCATTTATTCCATGGCTTTGCTTTAGTGACATCATGTGAGCCAAAGTAGTTCCCTCACAGATGGAGGCTTCATTTATTCATTCAACAAGTGCTTGCAGGGAAACTATTACATGCTGTTTTTTAGGTGTAGAGATGTATTGGTGAACAAGCAGAACAAGATTTGTGCTTATATTCTAAAGGGAGAGAAAGATAATAAATACACAGGCAAATAGATAAAGGGATAACTAACCAAAAAAGACGAGTTAAGTGATGGAAAGTGCTATGCTGAGGTCTCTAAGGAGTGACATTTCTGCTGAAATCTGCAAGACAAGGAGCCAGCTCTTCAAAGATCAGAAGGAAGAACATTCCAGGTAGAGGGACCAGGGAAGGCAGAAGTCCAAAGATGGGGATAAGCTTTCATTCTCAAGGACTTAAAAGGCCTGTGTGTCTGTACCAGAGTGAGCTAGGGAGCACAGCAGGAGAGAAAAACAGAAATAAGCAGGGATGGAAGCACGTGTGGCTTTTCAACAAGATGGAAAGGTCATTTTCTTAATTCTAAATATGATAGAAAGGCATGAAGCGTTTTTAAACAGCAGAGGGATACAATTTTTTTTTAGGTTTTTAAGGATCACTCAGAATTCTGATGGAGAATAAATTGTAGGGTGTCAAGAGGACCAGTTAGTAGACTGTCAAGGGATGGGTTGGCTTAGTCTGCAGTTATAGCAACTGATGCAAAGAAATGAATAGGAGTACATTAAAATTTTTTTAAATTTCAATAGGTTTTTGGGGAACAGGTGGTGTTTGGTTAGATGAATAAGTTCTTTAGTGGTGATTTCTGGGATTTTGGTACACCCATCACCCGAGCAGTGTACACTGTACCCAAAGTGCAGTCTTTTATCTCTCACCACCCCCAGAACTCTTTCCCCTGAGTTACTACAGCACATAGTATCATTCTTATCTATCATCCATTGTATCATCCTTTGCACCCTCATAGTTTTGCTCCCACTTATGAGTGAGAACATACGATGTTTGGTTTTCCATTCCTGAGTTACTTCACTTAGAATAATGGTCTCCAACTGATAGGAGCACATTTTAAAGATAGGTGGAGTCGCAGTATTTGCTAAAACATTAGATATGCGGAGTGAGGAAAGGAGAGAAATCCTAGCTTTTGGCTTAACCAATTAAGTGGAAACAAGTAATAACTAATGATGTAGGGAAAGCTGGAGAAAAAAGTATGATTTAAAGAAGGGAATAAAAAATTCTATTTGGGCCAAGTTAACATTCTTTTGTGTGATGCTCTAGAGTACAAACCTAAGGAAAAACAATTACAATTATGAATATGTAGTGAAAACAATGTATGGAATCATGACAACTTTGAAGAATCTTTCATCTCCAATAGTTGTGAGGTAAGTATGGCTGAGTACCAAGACCCAAATCTGTATTACAGATAAACATCGCAGTGCCAATTAATTGTTCTCTGTGCTTCTTAAGTTATGAGTCCTGTGAGGAAGAAGGGAAACCATGAAATGTGGAATGTAGATATATGGACAGACATAAATGAGGCTGAGAACTTTGAACCTCCAAAATCCCTGAACTTCTTTGTCAGAGAAGCCAACTTCTTTCCTTACCCTCTCCCCTTATCTTCTGCCTCAACTCATCTTTTCCGAATAAAAGGCTGTCAAAAAGACAAAAGTATAATAGGGGCATTTGCCTCACAAGCTGACACCAATTCTCCTCAGGCCCTGCACTCACCACCTCTCATCGCCTCCAGGCCAATAACAAGGATTAGCCCAGTTAGAGAGACATGAGCGCTGCTCATGAGGTGATGGGCTATACACAAAGAGAACTGTACGATCACCCCAAACAGGAGGAAGGGAAGCATGAAGATGAATTTTAAGAGTATTAGACAAGGGAGGATAAGTATTACACTCAAATAAGCTGATTTCAGTGACATGGATGCCCTACCTCAAAATTTGGGGCTTAATGCTTTAGTGAATGAAAGCCTATAATCAATCGTGGTCTTGAATTAACGAGATCAAAATGCTAGAATTGCACCAACATTATAAGAATAGGTCTGAAGTATAAGAATAGGTCTGAAGTATCAGTAAATGTGAATGTTGAAATGGATTCATTATGTGCACTCTAATTAGATACTCCGTAAATATACCTTCCAAAGGAAGACCCAAGGGGTACTCCCTTTACCAAGAAATTAGGAAATGCACTGATGAGTTGAGCACAAGCACAGCTAAAGGCTCTTGTAATTGTTCTCTTCTGTAGGCTAGAGAGGATAGTGGGGATGATGCAATAGATTGGGGTTCCCTAACCTCAATTGCACTAATGAGATCCTATCCTCATAGGGGCCAGGTGGTATCACTGAACCATCAAATAATAGGAGGACAATTATTATCATAGGCCACAATGACAAAATGATAGCGTATTTTAATGTGTGTTAATGACTAATGAGTCACAGTGTCCCTAGGTATAATATACATAGCCTGTCTACTAAAGTTGCTCGATGTATGTAAGAAAAATATGTTAGGTTAGATGTATAGAAACCTAACTTACTTTGCTAGAATGGCCATCCTCAACCACTGAAACAGTTCCCAGAATTAAGCTTGTTGCCAGACCAAGAGCCCTTTGACTGAGGAGGAGGCCAAATTCTTTTGAGTTTAGACTGTGCAGTATAGCCATAAGTATATACCATTAAGTTTCTATACCATGAAACTTTAATCAAGACTTCATCATAAGAATCTAAGGCCATTTACCAGGGTGATTGTGGAAAAGAGGAAATAATCATATTTCCCTGAGGTTATTAGATACCAGCTTTGAACTAATACTGATCCCTTAGAGACTCAAAATGTGACCATGGTCTACTTGTCAAGTAGCAGACTATGGAGATGAGATGATAGATGGAGTCTTGACCCAAAATCTCCATATTATAGTGGAGATGAGATAATAGATCAAGCCTTGACCCAAGCTTATTTCAAAATGGGCCCATGCAGACTCATTGGTCCCTGACTATATCACAGAAATGGAAGTGCAGACATACCTCAGATATATTGTAAATTTAGTTCCAGACCACTTCAGCATTCATCTCCTTGTACAACTCTAGCATAACTTTGGATGACCAGGTACACTGTCAATCAGCAGTAATATTTTGAAAATAATCTTTTTTTCTGAGCAGTAGGTTTCATTGACAGAGTTAAAATATTCAATAAACCTTGCTGTAAACAGACGTGCGGTTATTAAGGCTTTGTTGTTCCACTGATGGAGAATAAGGAGAATAGATTTAGCATCATTCTTAAGGGCTCTGAGATTTTCTGAATGAATCATGAACATTGGCTTCAACTTAAAGTCATCAGCTATCTGAGCCCCTAACAAGAGAGTCAGTCTGTCCTTTAAAGCTCTGAAGCCAAGCATTGACTCCTTTCTAGCTATAAAAGTTCTAGATGGCATCTTCCTCCAGTATAAAGCTACTTACTTTACACTGAAGATCTGTTGTTTAATGTAGCTACCTTGATTAATTATCTTAGCTAGATCTTCTACATAACTTGCTACAGATTCTACGTTAGCACTTGTTGCTTTACCTTGCACTTTTATGTTACGAAGACAGCTTTTTACCTTAAACCTTACGAACTAGCCTCTGCTAGCTTCAAATTTTCTTCTGCAGCTTCTTCACCTTTTTCAGTCTTCATAGAATTGAAGAGAGTTAGGGTCTTGTTCTGGATTAGGCCTTGGTTTAAGGGAAACTTATGGCTTGTTTTATCTTCTATCCAGACCACTAAAACTTTTTCCATTTTGATCGTAAGACTGTTTCACTTTCTTGGCACTTCTGTATTCACTGACAGCACTTTTATTTGTCTTCATGAACTTTTTCGTTGTATTCACAACTTGGCTATTTGTTTGGCACAAGAGGCCTAGCTTTCAGCCTATCTTGATTTTCAACATGCCTTCCTCACTAATATTGTTTTCAGCTTTTTATTTAATTTGAGAGATATGCAACTCTTTCTTTTGCTTGAACACTTAGAGGCCATTGTAGGGCTATTAATTGATGTAACGTTACTAATGTTATGTCTTAGGGAATAAGGAGGCCTGAGAAGAGGGAAAGAGATGACAGAATAGATGGTCAGTAGAGCAATTGCAACAGACAGAACTTAATTTATAAATTAAGTTTGCTATCATCTTATATGGACAGGATTAATTGTACTCTAAAATAATTAAAATGGTAACATCAATGATCATTGATCACATATTACCATAAAAATATATTAATAATGAAAAAGTTTGAAATACTGTGAAAATTACCAAAATGTGACCCAGAGACACAGTATGAGCATATGCTGTTGGAAAAGATGGTGCCAATAGTCTTGCTTGGCACAAGACTTCGATTTGTAATAGATGTACTCTCTGTGAAATGCAATAAAGCAAAGTGCAATAAAACAAGGTATGCCTGCATCTGTTAAAAGGCAGATTCTTTATTTCCTTTCCATGAAGTAAGGCTATTAGGTTAAGAAGAGACAAGTGGAAGTCTTTAAAACTGACTTCTCTACACCTTCACCAAGACAGCAAAACAAAATCGATACCATAATCTTAAGAAAATAGCAGAGAATAGGACCTTCATCAAAGACTTGAGAGATGCAGAAGTAGAAATTCCTTCTAAACTCTCAATTAAATTGCCTGTTTGTCTGGTGCAAAAGCCATATGAGTTGTAGAGAATGTCAGTAAATTATTAAAAACTTAACTATCTCATTATTATAATCACCATTACAACTTTAGATGAGGTATAATTATTACAGCAAATAACCATTATCCCTGACATCAGACACAGTTATTGACTTGCTAAATGCTTTGTTTCCTTTCTTTTCTATTTCAATCAGTAAGAAAAAGCAGTAGCAGATTTGCGTTTACATGACAATCTCAACAATATACTTTTACAGCCTTTCTCAGAGCTATAACAACTTTCTTGATCTCTCATAACTGTCCTAATATCCCAATTGTCCTCCTATCCCATTAAGGAATTACCTAATGTACCAGTGGAACATCACAGTGGTAAATTAATGACATTACGCTATTTAGAACTGGCCATCATGGAATGATAATCCTGTTAGATGCCTTAGTATAACACGGGCATTCTGAGTGCAGGAGTTAAACCCTGCAAAAGTTCAAGTTTGCATACTGGATGTATTTCTCAGGCTCCAGTAATAGTCCAGAGTATGTTGGATGTTCCTTATAAAGTAACCCACTCATTTGCCGTCTTTATACCACCCACCATGAAGCCAAAGCACACAGCTTCATAGGTTTTGTTTTTGGTGTATTAAGACCAAAATATTTTTTGGCATGTTATTCTGATCATTTACCAAGTAACCCATGTATGTCAGTTTTGAATAAAGCCTAGAACAAGTAGATCTGTGGCAGATGAAAGCTATAGTGCAAGATACCCTTCTGCCTGGGCTTTTATGATCCAAAGATCTATTCATATTGGAAGCATTTATGTTAGCCACCGGTGCAGAATAGAGCCTCCAGAAGTTAAGGAAAACCACACCATAAGTTTGCTGTGGTTGATTAGGCTATGAATTCATCCTCTGCCAACATCTATTCTGCATTTGAACATAGCTTATGGCTTGCCACTGGTTGAAATTGAATGCTTGACAGACAATGGGTCACCAAGTGACTATGTGACTTGAATTTCCCATAATGAACTGAGTATTATCTACACAACCATAAAAGTAGACATACAGAGAAACATTACCTTATGAAAGCGAAGTGGTATATAAAAGACTGAACCCAGCAGGTGTGGTGGCTCATGCCTGTAATCCCAACACTTTGAGAGGCTGAGGCAGGGGGATTGCTTGAACCCAGGAGTTTGAGACCAGCTGTGGCAACACAGTGAGATCTCATCTGCACAAAAAAATTCAAAAATTAGCCAGGCATGGTGGTGTGCACCTATAGTCCCAGCTACTTGGGAGGCTTAGATGGGAGGATTGCTTGAGCCTGGAAGGTCGAGGCTGCAGTGAGCCATGGTCACACCACTGCACTCCAGCCTGGGTGACAGAGTAAGACCCTATCTCAAAAATAAAACAAATAAAGTAAAATAAAAAGACTAAACCCAAAACAGTCAAGGGGACACAGGTTAATTGTACAAAGAGACCATATTATAACAACACCTGCCCATACTGTATTTTATTGCCTCTTCCTGAGTCTACACATATGGCCTCATGTGGTATTCTCTATGACCAATTAGAAAAGAAAAGCACTGGCCTGACTCATTTATAGATCTATACCGTATGCAGCAAAAAGTCTGCAGATGCTGCACTGTAGATGGCAAGAAAAAATCCTGCAATAAGGCAGAATTTTGGGCAGTCTATTCTGTCGCACACTTTGTATGGAAGATGGCCTGAATTATGTATGTATTCTGATTTATGAGCAATGATTCATGATTGACCAGCTGATCAGGAAATTGGAAAGGACAAAACTGGAAAATTGATAACGAATCATCAATGGAGCTGTGAAACTAAAGAGATTATTCTGATAAATGCCCACTAAAGGTTGAGGAAACTCTAAATAAACAAAGGGATAAGATGATTCATCTTGTAGATGCCAATCAGCCTCTTTCCCCAGCCATCCCAGTGCTTACTCAATGTACCCAGGTACAAAGTGGCCATGGAGGCATGGACGAAGTCTCACAGCATGGTCATTCCCCATCAAAGCAAGTTCAGCTACCATGATGGCCAAGTGAATTGCCAATAGAAAAGGCCCATATGGCATCATTTCCCAGAGAGCTGTCAGCTTGCAGGGTGGTTGCACTGGGCCATGCTTCTTCTAAAGTGGGCAGCATCTTGTCCTCGAAGGGGGAAACACATATTTATTTTCTTACCCGAGGTGTTTCAGTCAGCATCATTATTTGTAGACTTAAAAATGCCTCATCCATCATTGTGGTATGTCACACAACGGTTAAGACATAAAAATATTGTTAAGACATTAAAATAAGTCTTAACAGTAGACATATTTTATGAAAGAGCAATATCTTTTACGACCACAGAATTCGGTGACTTTATCACATGCCCCAACTTCCAGACACAGCTAGCTTGATAAAGTAGTGAACTGTCCCACCGAAGGTTCAGATATAGTCCCACTTGAGAGTCAACACCCTGCCTTCAACCAACATCACCTCCCCATGGTCAAGAGGTTCAGGAGTCAAAAGCTGGAAGTGGGAGAGGTCCCTCTCTGTCTTATCTATCTAATAACCTACTGGACACATTTTTTCTGCTTTTTCCTATGAACTTGAGTTACATGTCTTTGGAGGTTCTACTGCTCAGTGAAGAAAAGCTTCCATCAAGGCAATAAGTCTTCTTCCAGATGAATTGGATGCTAAGTCTGCCTCTATCCATTTTGAGTTTCTCATACCTCTAAACAACAGACAGAGAAGAGGGGAGATCACTGCACTGGGTGGGGTGATTGATCCCAATTATCAGAGAGAAATTTCATTACTGCTACCCAAAACCAGCAACAGTAATTATATTCAGAACACAGGGTATTCACTGAATTGCTTCTTAATACTCCTTTGCCCCATAATCCTGGTTAATGAAAATCTGTTATGACCAAATAAAGACTTAAACACCAAGAACTCAGACTCTGCAGAAATTAAAGTTTCATTATCCTTGCAAAGTAAAGGACCCTGTTCAGCTGAGATTTTGGCAAAAGTCAAAGGGAATAAGGAATCTGTAATGGAAGAAGGCTGCTATCAATGCCCACTTAAACCTCAGGATGCTACAGAGGCAGAGATTATTACAGTGCTTTATGTTTCTTTAGACAGTTTCTTTCTCCTCATTTTTTTGTTACAAACTCAAATGAAGAAGGTGACTAGTGTTTCAAGTTTCAAGAGAAATGTGACTACTCTGACATTTCCCCATGGTGATAAAATTGCTGATGGGACTTTCTGAGTCCTCTGTTTGGAATGCTAAGGGGGAAAGGGGACAGATTGTGTTGGTTATCATCTCTGTACTTACCCAGATTGAGCACTCCCCTTTCTCTGCCCTGCTCTCCCACAGCAGGCTGATCTCTAGGTCCCACCTCCAACAAGGCTTTCATGACTTTGGCTTCAGCTAATTTGGGACCTTCACCAAAAAAACGGGAGGATGTGTGATATTATGATTTACAATAAAAATATATGTTTGGTCTTTGTCTCTGTTCCTGGCACAGGGCTCCTAAAACTCTTGGAATTGTGTAGGTTGTAAGTACAACAAAGGTGAGTGGAGCAACCTTTTCACCACTCGAATTATGTTAATGAGGTGGTTTTCGGAAAGCCCACAGGATGGGGACTGGTTGCCAGGGGAACCAACTTTGGGATGAGAGGGTTAAAACTTTCAGCCTCACTCCATCCCCCTACTTCCAGGAAGGGGAGAGGGGCTAGAAATTGACTTGTCACCAATGGCCAGTGATTAATCAAACATGCCTTACAAAAACTCAAAAGGACAAAGTTCGGAGAGCTTCTGGATTGGTGAACACATGTAGGTACTGTGAAGGCAGCATGCCTAGAGAAGTCATGGAAGCCCTGTATCCCTTCCCCACATCAGGCCCGGTGCATCTCTTCCGTCTGATTATTCCTAAATTGTATTCTTTTATAACAAACTCATAGTCTATTAACAAAATCTATTTTCCTGAGTTCTGTGATTTGTTCTAGCAAGTGATCAAACCCAAGGAGGGAATTGTGGGAACCTCTGATGTACAGCTGTTGGTCAGAGCACAAGTGACAACTTGGACTTGCCATTGATCTGAACTGGGGACAGCCTTGTGGGATTGGGCCCTTACCACGTGGAAACTGATGCTATCTCCAGGTAAATTGAGTCAGAAGTGAGTTAAGTTACAGAACACTCAGTTGGTGTCTGCCCAAAAGTGAGGAATTGCTTGATGTCAGAAGTGGAAGATTGAGAGTAAGTGTGGGAGTATAGAGAGTATAGGGAAAAACAGTGTTTTTTTCTCTTTTAGGTAGAGGAGAATAAGGTCAGGATGCTTATTTCCCTGGCTTCCTCCCTATAAAGTTGCCAAAGGCTGGCAGAGTCCCCCCACCAAGATCTTCCTCTCAATATAGCCTGCTCTGCAGGACTTTCTCTTCTTGTTGGTTCTGATTCACTCTCTGGCTTTATTCCTTTAGTTCTGTGGGAGTAATTGCCCTGTTGCTGCTTGCCCCAGGTTCCTGTACTACCTACCACCTGCCCACACATTTGCAATAAGATTTTCTCAAAGTATCCTAATTTGAATGTGCTACCTATTTCTTATTGGGAACTTAACTAATATTATTGGTAAGAAAAATTACAGCATAGATATTGGTTAATAGATAATTGAGAAGATGAAAGAGACGCTGCTAATCATTATTTTGCCCTAAAGTTACTGTGGTGTGGTGGTTTTACAATGTGTCTACAAACTCTCTGTGGTATTCTTTCCTTCAAGAAGTGGAGCTTAATCCCCATTCTTGAGTGTTGGTAAGACTTAGTGACTTGCCTCTAATGGATAGAATAAAAGTGGAAGTGAAAGTATACAATTTCAGAGACTATGTCATAAAAAGTATGGTGAATTATTTCTTCCTCTCTTCGATCATCTGCTTTGGGGAAAGCCAGTTACCATGTCATGAAGACATGGAAGAAGCTCTGAAGAGGTACATGTGGTAAGGAGCTGAGGCCCCAGCCAATAATCATATGAGTTAGTCATCTAGGAAGATGATCCTCCAACCTCAGTCAAGCCTACCAATGACTGTAGCCCCTGCCTATATCCTGACTGCAACTACATGAGGGACCCTGCACCAGAACCACCCAGGCAAGCCAGTTCTAAATTCCTGACTCACAGAAACTGAGATAATAAATGTTTATTGTTTTGAGCCAGCAAGTTTGAAGTGATTTGTTATGCAACAATAGGCATCTGATGTACTTGGCTACAACTAAGATGATCATTAATAATAACCATGGTTAATATTTATTGGATGCTTATTGTACATGAGTTACTGTGCTAAGTGTTTCATTTAATCTTCACTCATATCGTATGAAGCATGTACTATTATTAGCTTCATTTTATAGATTAGGAACCTGAGGCACAAGGAAGTTAAATATCCTAACCAAGGACACATAACCTACACTGTTATAAGATGCACATTTTTTCATTCTTAACATCTCTGAAATAAGGATGCCTCTTATAATCAATGATGTCTCACAATTGCTGGCAACCAGGCAGCAGTTTGATATCATTGCCATTTCACGCACATGTGTGGCCTTGGTCATAGCTGTTCATATTGTTCTTGCTTCAATCACGTATAAACATTGAGCTTAATTGCTGTTTAAAATATCTTCAAAGGAGTACACTATGACTTGGCATTAAAATTAAAAGTTATTGTATACACAAAGAGACAAAAATAGAGCAGCAGATCATAAATTTTTTATTTGAGAAACAAATATTTATCACTGGAGGAATAATAGCAAGTCCATATTTTCTTGCAGAACAATAGTGCAATCCTTTATGAGATCTAAGAAAGGATAATGTTCACACACAGCTGAAGCTGTTTCTCTTTATTCCTGAGAGACACGCAAAAGGATTGCCTATCATATGCCAAGCAAGACATTGTAATAAATGACCAAATTCCTTGAAGAAGAAGAAAGAAACTTTAAAGCCATGAGAGATTGTTGCAACTAATGCATACATCATAGAGAACCACCATAAGGCATTGCTTCCTAGTTTAATTGGGGGCATTGTTTTTCTTCTTGGTGTTTAATAGAATAATAGTGTATCTTATAATTGATGATGTTTTAGAGATAAAATACGTTAAGTGGTGGGGCTGTGATTTGAATCCAGGTGACATGATTCCAGAGTTTATGCTCTTAATCACTACAAAAAGTGTCCCCTAGATGACAGGGTTTATTGGGAGTGCTTAGGAAATGCCTAATCAATTTTGTATGATAACTTCAATGAAGGTTATTCAAACTTTTCATCTCTTAAAAACTTCTGGCATTTGGTTGTACAACAATGTGAATATGCTTAACATTACTAAACTCTACACTTCAAAATGGCTAAGCTGGTAAATTTTATGTTATACATATTTTGCCACAATTAAAAATAAAAATAAATAACTAAAATGAATAAAATATTTGAGCAGGCACAGTGGCTCATACCTAAAATTCCAGCACTCTGGGAGGCTGAGGTGGGAGGAAGACTAGAGGCCAGGAGTTTGCGACTAGCCTAGGCAACATAGAGAGACCCTATCTCTACTAAAAATATTTAAAAATAGCTGGGTGTGGTGGTGCACACCTGTAGTCTCCATTATTGGGAGACTGAGGTGGGAGAATCATTTGACCCTGGGAGGTTGAGGCTGCAGTAAGCAGTGATTGTGCCACTGCACTCCAGCCTGGATGACAGAGCGAGGACTTGTCTCAACATACCTAAATAAACAAATAAATAAATACAAAATAAAATATTTAACATCTCAAATACCTAATTTACTTTCTGTCTTTGAGCCATGGTGGAAGTTATTAGCAGAGAGAGGAAGATGGAGTTAGTATTCTAAATCACAGTATCAAAAAGCTTTAAGTTCTACATATTGATTAGGGTGATGAACACACAATACTTGTGAAAACTCATCAAACTGCAAACTTAAAATGAGAACATTTATTGTATATAAATCATACCTCAGCAACAACAAGTGTTTTTTTTTTTTTTTTTTTTTAAAGAGGGTCTCCCTCTGTCCCCAAGCGGGGGGGCTGGGGGGGGGGGGGCAAGCGCAGCTCACTGCAGCCTTGACCTCCCAGGCTCAAGCAATTCTCCTACTTTGGTCTCCTGAGTAGATGAGACTACAGGCATATTCCACAAGCCCAGTTAATTTCTTTAATTTTTAGTAGAAATGGAGGTCTCAGTATGTTACTTAAGCTGGTCTCGAACTCCTGGCCTCAAGCAATACTGCCATGTTGACCTACCAAAGTGCTGGGATTACAGGCCTGAGCCATTGCAACAAAGTTGATTTTTAAGACAACATTGAAAATGTGGACGGAGAACCAGGCCTGGAAACAAAAAACTAGTTAACATTATTGATGATAAACTTGGAATTTGTTAAGATAATTTTCAATCTTATTTCCTTAATTCATCATATTGGCTGTTCTATCTGGGCTTCATATCACAATGCATATATGAGAAGAATGTACATCCTGTCTACAGCATTTCCCTAATATAGTTTCTAATATAGTTTCCCAAAAGAAGTGTTTAGCATGACTTGTTCATGCTGATCCCACACCAGTTCCTNTTTCTTTAATTTTAGTAGAAATGGAGGTCTCAGTATGTTACTTAAGCTGGTCTCGAACTCCTGGCCTCAAGCAATACTGCCATGTTGACCTACCAAAGTGCTGGGATTACAGGCCTGAGCCATTGCAACAAAGTTGATTTTAAGACAACATTGAAAATGTGGACGGAGAACCAGGCCTGGAAACAAAAAACTAGTTAACATTATTGATGATAAACTTGGAATTTGTTAAGATAATTTTCAATCTTATTTCCTTAATTCATCATATTGGCTGTTCTATCTGGGCTTCATATCACAATGCATATATGAGAAGAATGTACATCCTGTCTACAGCATTTCCCTAATATAGTTTCTAATATAGTTTCCCAAAAGAAGTGTTTAGCATGACTTGTTCATGCTGATCCCACACCAGTTCCTAGGGAATAGCACACTTTTATCCAAGCATGCATAGCACATCTCATAATCCAATTTGTCAACTTAACTTTGAACAGACTATTAGCAAGTTAAGTTGACAACATTAGTTCATTCTTCACTTTCCCTTTATGAAGTAGAAAGAAAGTATAAACAAGTTTCTTTCCCTTCAAAACAAAGCAGTTGGGAAGAATTTCTCACATCCTCATTCGGAGCAAAGAAGATGGAAATTACAGGAGTCTGTCCCCCTCAGTCTTTGGCTGCAGAAGAAAATTCTGTGCCTACATTTTCAAAGTAAGGCAGGCAACTCCTGGACTAATGAATCTCACCTCTCCTTGAGCAATTTCTCTGTTGAAAAAGATGGAAAAGGTGGAGATGCTGAAAAAGATGGAGAGTTCCACTCAGCCCCTGCCAAAGGAGCCTGGGGAGTAGACTTCCTCTAGTGTACAAATATTGGATGTGATGCAGGAAGAGAAGTTTGAAAGGAGAGGAACACAAACCCAAGTAGATGATGCTGCGCTGTGGGTTTCCCTCTGTCATGGGCCAAGCAATGCAGCTGAAGACTTGGGTTACCAGCACTGGACTAGATAGTTTGGTTGTGAAGATAGTTGTAGAGCAGTTAGATAAACTGTTCACCAAGACTGGTCTACACTGAAAACAAAGTAAGGGAGAGGGTTTCAGGTCACTCTGTCTTGTGTAGAACTCTACCTTGACCACACAGTTATCCTGGATTGAATTGCCTACCATGATCTGTTACAGACCAGAGAAGGGTAAAGCAGGGCTGAGCATGCACAGTATGCTCAGGGGAACAGACAGTTTTGCAGTGGGGTGGAAGTGGGGACATCAAAACCAGAATGTAAAAGTGAAGTACCTCATATAGACTTTTCCACTGTTTTACCAAAGGGCCTGAATCAAATAACTCACCAGCTCAGTACCTCTGTTCTGCCTTGTATAAATTGGAGACAATACTGAATTCTGTTCTTTCTCTCTTTCCTTTCTGTCTTCCTTCCTTGTATTTATTTATTTAACTGCTATTTCTTTAACACCATGATTGCAAGTCACTGCTCAAGGCCCTATAAAATAGGCCTTGCCCTCACAAGGCTTATAGGCTAGTGAGGAAAACAGATGTTTATTTAAATAAGTAAACTCTGATAAATGCTATAAAGGCGAAGAACAGATGACTCACCTCTTAGTGGAGTAACGTGCAGTAATATGTGGAGAGGCCCTCTGTGGGAAAAGCTTGAGTAGGAATATTAATGATGAAGATATTAAACTTGCCAGAAGAGAGAAGGGCCGTTGAGATTGTAGAGCATCAGCAGTTCAACTGGGAGGTGTGGAGAGAATGCAAGTCAGAGACAGAGAGAGGCAGAGGCACAGAGAGAGGAGGCAGAGAGAGGGGGAGATATGGAGAGAGAGACAGAGACAGAGAGCAAGGAAGGAGAGAAGAGGTTTCTCCAGCTCTCACTTTCCCCTCCTCTCTCACTCTCCTTGAATAGGACCTGACTCTCACTAGCTCAGCATGCCATCAACAGTCCATGCAGCCAACAGCAACTTTTGCTCTCACTGGTCTTCACATCTCTTTTTTCCCTTTGGAGGGGGAGGCGACTGGGGAGTAGAAAAGCATGCATGTGCTGTGCCCAGGCTATCTATCAAGACAGGCAGAGGAGGCACCAGGGAGGGCTGAGATTTCCGAATCACACTGTCAGGGTGAACTTAGCGTTTGTTGTTAATGATGTTGACGTTATTAGGCTAGACAGAGAGATGTCGATGTGAATCATTTTCAGTGTTATTCCATATTCATAATGGACTAAATATAGTAAGAGGAATGGGACTGGCGGGCACGGACCTCTGGATGGTCATAGTGGATGATTCCCATGATGAAACGAAATGCCAGCCCAGCTCTTGTTCCCTAAGAGGCACAGAAACCCATATCCCTAGCCTCCAACCCAAAGATGAAACCAAGACACAGTTGTTAGATTTTTACCCTTCTTTCCCAGTAGCCAAATTCAAATAACATTTCATGAGGCCAGGCACTCAACTCTGATTTGTGGAGATTTAGAGTCTACAGGTGCAGCCAGGGGCTGCCAATCCCAACCTGTCTCTTCCTAAGGCAGTCTGTGCCTCTACTTAGTGCCAAAGCTTGGGGGGTAGTGCTTTTCATTAAATGAGAAGGTTAATGTTTTCATATATGTAAAGGAGAATAGGGTGGGGGAGGGGTTGCAATGAAATGAAAATAAATAAGCCTTTTTCTTTGTAAAACGTGAAAAGCAGAGGTCAAGAAAAAAAGAAGTACAAAGAAAAATGGTCATTATTTTATTTGCAGAATTCAAAACAAAGAACTCAGCCATAATGCCTAGTATGCTAGAAGTTCTAGATCATAAGTTTTGATGAATTAAATTTATCGTTTACTGTATGCAATATATCATTTAACATTTAGTCCCAAATAAAGAAAAAAAGAATTTATTAATTTGGTTTTTACTTATAAAATTTCTGATTATAAAATAATATATATTCAACTAAAAACAACTGAAAAAAAAATCAAAAGGTAAAATTACATGTAATCTACCACCCTAGGATGACCACTCCAGAAATTTTGTCTCTCATTCAATACTTTTCCTATGTGTGTATATTGATGAGTATTTGTGTGTATGAGCTATATTTATTGACATCTCTCTGTATATTTTACATTTATATCTTCAACCATGTTCTGATAGGCATATGTATGCACATTATACTGTCTTGAGGTAATAAACTTTAAAATTCTTCGGTATAGACAATGTGATAAATGTGTGTATAATTTAATTTGAATATTCATCTGGAGTGATTCAGAAGTGTTTACTTAACACATAAAAATTTATGATCAAGATCTATACCAGTAGGTTCGCTATCACCATTATTGATTTTAGAAATAATTTTGGGAAGAGAAAAGTAAGTGGTATTCAGGATATGTATCCTGGTTTTTTCTATTGTGAGCACTAAATTTCCCAGAGTTCCCTTATGCACCACTCTGAGTCAGAGTTGCTAAGAGGGGAATTTGCATGAGATTTGAGACGTGGGAGCTGGAAGGGAAGCAGCATTACTCTCTGAAGACCTTTGCAGTTTGATAGATTAACAAAAAAGCAGAGGTGCCTAGCATGCTCTAGCTTGTCCTTACTCTCCTTTTTCCTATGTCTAGCTCTTTTAACTCTCAGTCCTGTTGTCCAGCAACAGCCCAGACTACCTCCAGCCTCTTGTCGCAGATCCACAGAGGCTTTCCAGTCACCCCTCCTTAAGTTTCCCTCTATGTGGTCTCACTTTGACCACCTCCCACACTTGGTTGTTTAGATTCCCTTGCAAGTTCCAACTTGTCCACCTGCACCAGTGCCTTTTTGTCTGATCGTCTAGCTTCCCATTCCACACCCCCATTTCTTAAACTCCTCCCACAATTATGTATGGTGTCACAGTTGCGTAACGTATGATAAATGTGTTATTCCATTACATTGAGCCACTCTGCTTCTCTGACTGAACTCTGAATGGCAGTTTTTGTTCCAGAAGTGGTTCCAGGTGAATAGAATCTAAAGGATGAGAATCTCTGATCTGACTATTTTTAAAGGTGTTAATGACCCTATTTCTAGTGGTCAGTGGGAGACACGGGTAAATAGAAGTCCATGGCGTGCCATAATATAACAGTTCTTTAATTCATGATGTGTGGTCACATGGAGTCAAGTGCCTGGAGAAGACAAAGTTTTGAATGATCAAGCAGCTTCTGCCATAAAAGATTTTAGATTTTAGTGGAAATAAAGAGTATACTAGGGGATTGGTTGGTTGCATCTAATTATATTGTAGAACATGGAAGAGGAAAATAAGAAGCTCAGCACATTGAATTTCCAAATCAAAGTCGAGATACATGGCCACAAAACAATTCCAGCTGCCCTATCTTTCTCACTTCAGGTTGAGATTTGTGAAGAATAACTCCAAGTTTAATCTTATGAATGGCTGAGTTATAATGCAAATTGAATTTACAAGTTTGCAGAATCTCTTAGAACATTCGTTGGTAAGGAGTAGAATGCCAACATTTGGAAAGGGGATATGTGCATAGATTCAAATGAAGCTAATTTCTTTGAATTCTTATATTCTGCCAAGATTGCGTGAACTAGATACATACCTTTCTCCCTTGTCTGAGGAGATTAGCCTCCTCTTCCCTGATGTCTCCTACTTCGCATGGAAATTCTGATTCTCCTCAAGACCTATACCTACATCTCATTACTCTTAAAGCTATAGCCAGACTCAAGTCTCAGTAGGCCCCAAGGAGTCAGTGAAGAACTATAACCCATGAGGTATCACACACAGAGAATGAATTGCAATATTCTGACAATTATATAATCAGATATTTAGGGGAACATATGTGGAAAAGAACCCTATGACTTGGATAAGGATGAAAGGGGTATAATATTAGATCAGGGCAAATTTACTGACAGGGGTATAATAAGCAAAAGTTCTGGATTCAATGAATTAGTACTAATAGTTTGCCTAAAAGTTGATTTCCAATTGTATGTCATCTATAAGAAAGACGCTTCAAATATAAATAAATTAGATTAAAATATCTTACCTTAGCTTTATAACAGTTGTTAAAATCAGACTTTTAAAATGTGTTGAGATATTTATGACTCAGTAAACAATTTATATTTTTTCAAAGATTGTGTATTCCATTCTTTTTGTGGGTATAGTGTTCTATAAAAAATCTATTAGATAAAGGTGATTGATGGTGTTATTCATTCTTAATATCTTCATAGCCTTACAGATTTTTCATCCAGTTGTTCTATTACTGATAATGGACTGTTAAGATTACCAAAATGTAATTTACTTTTACATTAAAATCGTAATGTTAAATTACAGTTAGTATAATAATAAAGCAAAATGTTATACCCATAAATTTATCTTTGATAAAATAGACAAATTCCTTACAAAATTACAACATATCAAAACTGACACAAGATGATACACAAAATGTAAATAGTTGTATCTACTTAGAAAATTTCATTGGTAATTTTTTAAAAAACTTTTCCACAAAGAAAACTTCATGCTCATATGGTTTCAATGCTGAACTCTTCAAATATTCAAAGGATGAAATAATAGCAATCTTACACTTTCTTAACATGAAGGAGGAAAAAGTCAATTTCTTTATAAGACTCACACGACACTTATATCTAAATCTGACAGGATATCACAAGAAAATTTTAAAAAGTCGTTTTTACATGAACGAAAAATATCCTTAACAAAATGTAGCAAATCTCATGAAGACTAGCAGAGTTTATTCTAGAAATGCAATACTACTTTAACAACTGAAACAAAGTAATTCATTGCAATAACAGAATAAAATAGA
>NW_016808313.1:637693-675484 GCF_001698545.2 Rhinopithecus bieti | reverse complement strand
ATTGCAAAAATTTTCTCCCATTCTGTAGGTTGCCTGTTCACTCTGATGGTAGTTTCTTTTGCTGTGCAAAAGCTCTTTAGTTTAATTAGATCCCATTTGTCAATTTTGGCTTTTGCTGCCATTGCTTTTGGTGTTTTAGACATGAAGTCCTTGCCCATGCCTATGTCCTGAATGGTACTACCTAGATTTTCTTCTAGTGTTTTTATGGTATTAGGTCTAACATTTAAGTCTCTAATCCATCTTGAATTAATCTTCGTATAAGGAGTAAGGAAAGGATCCAGTTTCAGCTTAGACTTTCTTTTTCATTGAAACAACTGAGTAGTTTGCCTTGGGTCTCAGTTGTGAGACAGGTTCAGGTAGACTCCATGTGTCTTTCATTTTGGGGCACAAATTGAAAGAGTAACACTGCCTGAAGATTGCTCTTTTATTAAGTAGCAAAACTAGGAATATAAGAGGTGAAAGATTAACTCACAAGCACATTTAAAGCCTCTGCTCAACACGGTATCCATCACATATACTCACAGTCCGTTGGATGAAGAAGTCACATGGCCAATCCCAACCTCCAAGGGATGGGGAAGTACACTCCTTTAGAGTGGAGGGGGGAGAAGTGAGCATTTGCTGAACAATAGTATCATTTTACGTATCTTCCTCTTTCTTGTTGCATATTTGAAAAAATGTTTATTCCACCTCCTTAGAGTAGACTTAGAGTTTGGCTGAGTGCAGAATTCTCCCATTGAGAATAAATTTTCCTAGTATTTCAAGGGAATTGTCCCACCCACTGACTTCTAGCATCCAGAATTCCTGATGAACAATCTGTTTTTTTCTGTTGCAAATGACCTGCTTTTTACTCTCTGAAAACATCTTTTTATCTAACATTCCACTGTAATATGTCTGGTTTGATAGTGTTTCATTCACTCTAACTGATGATTGGGAAATCTGGAAATTTATAACTCTCATTCTTGAAAACGCCATTGTACTACTTCTTTGATAATTCCCCCTTTTCATTTTCTGAGCTCTCTTTCTGGAACTCTGTCCTAGACTGATTTTTAAGTCTGACTTTTAATTTATATATTCCACTTGGGCCTATTTGTTGTATGTTTTGAGAGCTTTTTCTTGGTATTGTTTTCCAAACTTTCAATGGAACATTTTTCTTTAAATATGTCAATTAAGATGCTTGTGGTCTTCGAGTAAGTAAGGATTCAACTCAAAATAGGTTAAACAAAAAGGGGATTATCTCCCAAAGCAAAAAGTTCAGAGGTGAGTAGCAAAGTGGTTGATTAATTCAACTGCTTAATGACATAGGGCTGTGGCAGCTGCATTATGTCACCCTTGTCACTTGGCTTATAGACTCTTAGTAACAGGATGGCTGCAGCAACACCAAGTATTGTATCTCCACACAACTAGATCTGAAGGAAGAAAAGAAAACATCTGTCTTGTATCCTTTTATAAGAGCAAGAAAAGCTGTCCCAGAAACCCCATAACAGACTTTTCTTCAAACTTATTGGCCAATATTGTGTCACATACTCATTCTTAAGCCAGTCATATGACAGAGGGAATAGAACTTTCACATTAAACTAATCAAGACCCACTTCTGGTGATGGGGAGGAACTAAGTCTTCCCTGAAACACAAGACATTTGGAGAAGGGTGCACACAATCAGGATTCTGCCAGAAGAGGGGAGGTGAGGTGAACAGTTTTTGCATAAACAACTCAGAGTGCTATATTTGGCAATCAGAGTCTTAATGTCAAACAGCTCCTTTCTGTTTTGATTGTTCTATTTTCATGATATCATTTCTTGTTTTATGAATGCAATTATTCTTTTATCTCAGAGGATTCTAACTAGTTTTATAGACTCTCTGATATTTTTCTTACACATTTTTTATGACATCATTTTTTCTATATTATCTCCATCAGGCTGGCATTCCTCAACAGTCGATTGATCCTTAGTCATGTCTATATCTTAAATGTGACAACCAAGAGCAGACTAGGGGCTTAATGCCTGTGGATGGGACTTTCATCCGGCAGGCTATGACCCAGGATCATTAGGCCAGAAGTGTGTGGCTATTTCTTAGGGAGATCTTTAGGATAAAAAGTGCAGATTTTTTTTTTCTAAAGGATATTCAATTTCCCAATTTTGAAAAAAAACATCAAGGGTGGTGAAGTGAGTAAGGAAAAACAGGTGTTCAGGAAAACAGGAAGTATGTAAATGTGCTTCCAGTTAATCCGATTTATAACTCCATGTTAACTTCCTATCCACCCTTCTAGCCACATGGCTGCAGCCTCTGCCCTGGTTCTTGTGCTACGGAGGTTCCCATTCTGTCCTTCCTCTGGTCTCAGCCCTCCCCACTGGGCAAGGAGTTCAAAGGACCAAGGAAACCATCCATGCTCACAGTTCCCCTTTTTGACCATGCTCTGGCTAACCAAGATCTAAGAATCCTCTGCCCAATCAGCTCCAAGCTCTCTTCCCTCCAGAGACTGTTCAGCTCTCTTTCCTAGGCCTTGAAAGGTAGCCAAGGGGAGGTCACTTGTAGGTGTGGATGAAGCTCCAACACGTGCCAACTGGGTTGACTACACAGGTGCACAGGAGGCCTTTTGTGGTGCAGAACAGAGGTAGGAAGCAAGGGAAGGGGTGCTAGCTGGGGCTCGGGGACTCTGTTTCTACCATTCTCCTGGGCCCCACAAAGAGCATGAAGCTTGTTTGCCTCTCTCTCATTCCTGGTGCTTGTAAATTCCATACCTCACTGGGATTAGGAATGTAAAGAACAGCTTCTTCATTTGTACCACCCAGGTGTTCTCTAAGTTCATGCTTCCCAAACTTGACAATATGTAAGAATCAACTGAGCTTATTAAATAGATTTCTGGTCCAATCCACAGAACCTGATTCAGTAGTTCTGGCAAGGGAACCTAACACGTTCTGGGTGTGACCTGCTGACCCACAGACCACAGTCTAAGCATTGCTTTGTACAGGCCTCCTATATGTCTGTGTCTTACTTCAACAGTTACAAATTTCCTCTCTATCCTCTCTTTCTCTCTCTCTGTCTCTCAGAAATTTATTTAAAATTTTATCTGCGATGTTTCTTCATTGTTGTGTTTTCGCCTTTGAAATTTTTATTTACTATCATTTTAGTGGTTTCTTAAGGGAAAGAAAATATAAATGTATGTGATCAATCATATTTTTTGTGAAAGTTTTATAAAAGTTTTTTTAATTGGCATTTAAAGGGGTAATTTTTATTTAACTGAAAATTAACTTAAGTGACCTGCCTCTTCTTTCTGATGGTGACAGATAAATGGAGTGTTACAGTATTATCATAAAATAATAGTTTTGAGTCTAAGACTTGATTTGACCTCTACTTGACCTAATGCACATGAATATTATTTTACCCTAGCAGCTTCATCTGTAAAATGTCAATATCATAATTATACTTGATTCACATTTAATAGGAGTATTTTGAGGTTAAATGAGAAATTACTTATGAGACATTTCCAGGACTTGTATTGCAGTAATCGGGCTCCATATTTATGTAGGTCTTGGCTCTGAGTCGCCTCAGACCCAACACAGACATTGTCTAAGTCACCATTCCCTGGCATACTGGAAAGAAATGCAATATAATTGGAAGAGAATAAGCGCTGGAGTCAAACAAACCTCAGTTTGAATTTGATCTGAGTCACTAGCTCTCTGACCTGAAGCACATTTCTTCATTTGCAGAAAATGGCATCAGACAAAGATCTAGCAACTTTATTTAAAAATGCATGCTAATTGATAAGAAAAACAATAGAATCCTAAAAGATAATATAGAAAAAAAAATTCACAAGAAGACAAAATGCTGCTGATAAATGAACACATAAAAGACATTCAACCTTGCCATTCAGTTTGTTAAAGATATAGAAATCAAAATAACATATGATTTTTATCTATAGACTGGCAAATATTTTTAAATGACAATACATATTACTATCCAGTGAAATATCTACTCTCTCTGAACTTGAGGTGCTGTATCATGATAGGACTTTTCTGTAAAGTACTTAACAGCATGTATGCATCACGATTCTCAAAAATCTCCATATCTCTTGATTTGGCAATTTTTCTGTTTATTCATATGTCTCTGTGTGCATCCCTTATGAAAAAATACTCTATATGGGGAAAAATGCATAAAAATGTGGCTGTATTGTCTATAATTAGCTTTCAAATACCTCAGTAGGGAAAGTGTGACAGGTGCATGTTCCTTTTAATCTACATCTTCTGGGAAAATATAGATAATATTTAAACTTTTCTAAAGAGGAACACACATTCTTGAGGGGTAATCAAGACCTTGTATTCCTGAGGGAATAATAATTAGAAAGCTTGATAATTATATATGGGATGTTATAAAGTATTTTTTATGTGCAATAAGTAGGAGTTGGATGATGATGGGGGTGTTCTATAGACTTGTTAGACATTATGTGTTAGGTACTTAGGAAACTCCTGGGAAATCATCTCAATGTTGTTACCTTCCTAATTCAGTCTCAGGAACAGGTTCAGCTTCCTGTAGACCTGAGTTCTGTAAAGTTTATCCAGGTAAGAGACTAGAGGGAATGGATGGAGACCTCTGATGGTGACTAAGAGAGTAGAGGGAATGGATGCAGACCTCTGAGGGTGACTGATTGGAGACCTCAGTTTCCTAAGCTCCGACAGAGTCCTTCCTTGTCCTTAAGTTAGAAGTAGCTGATGTCTGTCTCTGAGTGGAAAAAACACACTCCATTTCTCCTACTGTACTCTCCTACCACAGAATGCTTCTATGACCAAATAGGTGGGATTTTTTTTCCCCCCACACATCAAGCAAGAAAGCAATTCTCCAGATTCAGCAGCAGACACCAGCTGGATGTCTTCTAATTCAATTCAATTCTGACACTATCTACCTGGAGACAGTGTCAGATCCCAAAGGTTGAGGGTTCAGTCCCACAAGAGTGTCCCCACCCATTGAGATGCCAATTGCAAGCCCCAGGTTGTTTTACTTGTACTTCTCACTAATCAACTACAAATTGGGGTTCTCATGACCCCCTCCTGGTTTGATTAATTTGCTAGAGCAGCTCACAGAACTCAGGGAAACACTTATATTTACTGGTTTATTATAAAGAGTATTACAAAGGCTATAGATGCACATCAGATGGGAGAGATGCATAGGAAAAGATGTGTGGGAAGGGGTGCCCGCTCTAGGCACCTCGCCATGTTCAGTCATCTGAAGTTCTCCAAACCCAGCCCTTTGCATTTTTGTGGAAGTTTCATTACCTAGGTATGATTGATTAAATACCATTGGTGATCAACTTGACCTTCAGCCTCTTTCCCTTCCCCAGAGGTTGGGGAGTGGGGAAGAAAGTCTCAATCTTCTAATCATGCCTTGGTTTTTCTAGAGACCAGCTTCTATCCTGAAGCTACCTAGAAGCAATTAGTCAACTCACTAGCATATATCACCTTGGCGGTTCTAAGGATTTTAGGAGTTTTATGCCTGAAAACTCTGAAGAAAAGCCATATATATTTTATAATATTATACCCTCTGTGAGGGTGGTTTCAGCATTGGTCCTGCAAAGTCAGTACACCTAGCAGTGTGGGGGCCTTGAGTCTTACTCCAGATGCAGAATCAGCTTCTCCATATTTTGTTCTGAAACACTCCATTGTTTGGAATCTCCCAAACACTCCCCTGTATGGGAATGAAAGGCAAAGCAGAGGCCTAGGGAATTTATGGGCCATGCTAAAGAAAGAACTCAAAGGTGAAGTATAGGATATAGGTGGTCCAAACAATGAGACCACAGGTCTCCATTCAGAAAGAGCTGAGACCCAAGAGAAAGTGAGTGGTGGGTAATGGAGGTCACTGGTTGCTTGACACAGGCCCAAAGTACAGGATGTTGAGGGTGGTCTTATGAGTCACAAGACCTCCAGTAAAGAGCATCTTTTAATAAAGTGTATCTCCCTGGGCTAGAAAGACAGCTGCCTCCACTAAAGCAGGACTGGTCCAGAAATATTACCACTGGCATTAGCTATGCTTCCTTAGGCAGACAGCATGCTGAGAAATTCACATTCATCAGCTTGCCTAATCCTTATAGTAATCCTAACTGGCAGGTATTATTATATCCCAATTGACACACTTAGAGGGATTTTATATTTTGCCTAAGACGGTAAATGTGGCTCATGGCACAGCCAAAATGTGAATTCCGGTCCATCAGTTTCCAAATCCCAGCCCCTAGTAAATGGATGGACATGGGATAGCAGATTAACAGTGCCATCAGTCACAGAGGGGACTGCTACCCAGAGTCCAGAGTAGTGAGGGCCTGAGGCATGGCCACTCTCTCCTCCTGCTGGGCTGTGTGGTGGGTTATGGGGGGAGAGGACCTTGGGAGAAAGTGTCATGGTGGTAACCATGGCACCCCAAAGACAGGGGTGCCATGGTTACCACCTAGGTGCCATGGGGTGCCTGCCCCAAAGACAGAGCCTGCCTCTGAAGTCACATTTCTAAGTACATGGCAGGCACAACCACCAGAAGTAGCTGTGGTTGCAAGAAAGTCAGCTGCCAAGGGGAGGAGGTGTGGTCACACCTCAAGCCTTGTCACCAGGACTTTGTAAAGGTCCACAAGTTCCCAGAGGCTGGACTGCTAACTCCTGTGGCTACTTCACACTGATTAGGTCCTTCTCTCTAGACCTGGCCCATAGAGATTGACCTTTTCTCTTCAGGCTTTTGTTCTTAGAGACTGAGTACTGCTGTCCAAGGCCCATCACTCCTGGAACACTGTTTTTTATTTCCTGGTGAACACTGTTTTATATATCTCACAGAGAGGCTGTATTACTTTACTAGGGCCACCATAACCAAGTACTATAAACAGGGTGGCCTAAACTATAGACATTTATTTTCTCACAGTTTTGGAAGCTAGAAGTCCAGCTTCCACCTTGTCAGTAAGGTGGATTTCTTCTTGAGGCCTCTCTCCTTGGCTTATAGATGGCAGCCTTGTCACTGTGTGCTCACACGGCCTTCCCTCTATGCATATCTGTGTCCTGATCTCCTCTTCTCATAGGACAGCAGTCACATGGGTTAAGGCCCAACCATATGACCTCATTTCAACTTCATCACCTCTTTCAAGACTCCATCTCCAAATACAGTCACATTCTGAGCTGTTAAGGATTTGCTTCAAGATATAAATTTTAAGGGGATAAAATTCAGCCCAGAAGAGTAGCCAAAGGCACTTTGTCATTCAAAGAACTTCTAGGTTGTCTAGAGGCTGCCAATCTCTCAGCTTCTCAGACACCCAGCTGTAGGGAGTTACATTTGCCTGAGTTCTCCCACACAAGGGAATCACATATATTGTTATCCAAACCAGGATACATTCATGGTTTGCCTTTAGGGAACAGGGAATTGAGTCTGTGATTTTATTCCTAATTGCACGTAAAGTGTTGTAAGCCCTGTGGAGCACAGAAAATTCTAAGGGTAAAAGAGGGAGTTATTGATAATGATGCCAAGAAAACCAAAATAAATTGGAATCATCCCCCAGGTAAGCTGGGAAGTATGGTCTCCTATCCATAAATCCAGAACCCAAGATTTGCACATATAGCCACGTTTACTGGAATAACTAGACTGTACAATGTTCCCTGAATCGCTCAACAGGAAACAGCAATGGAGGCGTGGACTCTTTTTTTCAGACAGTGAGTCCACGAGCGCAGGTGAGCTGATCCACCCTCCCTTCTGCTAGCTGCCTGTGGATCCAGCCAGTAGGCTGCGCATTACTGTGCTTTAGTTCTGTGGCTCACTTTCCCTCTGTGTAAGGTGTGAGGACACACCCACTGCTCCAAATCTCCAAAGTTCAGCTTCTAACAACAGGTGAATATGTTGCCCCTTTTAGGAGACACAATACTCAACTAGGGACAATATCAGCCTCTAGGAAGCATTTGGAAATGACTGGAGACATTTTAATTGTCATGCTGACTAAGGCCAGGAGGCAACAATGCTCAACATCTTCCACTTCTGGACAACATAGACTTGTCCTGCACAAACTGCCCAGAGGAGCACAAACGCAGAATAGCAAAGCATGGGCTTTTAAACACTACAAAGTTGGCTAGAAATTTTCTGAGGTCAGGGAGACCTTTGGCTGGTAATTTTGCCATTCCACTTACTCTGTCCCTGCCTAAGATAGAACTTGTCTCCCTTACCCTCTTCCCACTTCAGGACAACAGTGAGTCTAGAGTAGAATTTTGAGACAAGATCTGGGATTGAATCTGGGATTGAATACTACCTAGTATTTATGTGACCTTGGGCCATCAAGCTAAGTTTTTTGGGCTTCATTTTCTTCATCTGTAGAATGGGGGACATATTTGCTCCTCCTACCCCAAAGGATTTGTATCTCCCACAGGGCAATATCTGAAAAGTGCTTAGCAAACTGAAAAATCTGTAGGTAGGTCAGCTGTCACCACGATTAGCAGATGTGCTCACTTGAGAAATCGCACCCACTGTGAAATGGCTCAGTCTTTCCTACTGCGCTTTACGAGAAGGAGAGAGGAAGAGGGGGAGAAAGCACTGCCTCTGCAGCTTGGCTGTACTTGCTTCTGCCTCCTCCCTCCTGCCCCTTATTCTCGTTACAAACAAAGGTCCACAGAGGGCACGTTTAAAACCAAGAAGTCGTCACTACTGTCCACCCACCACCTGGCCTACGTCTTTGTAACAAAGGACCTCTTGGGTTTTGTTCCCTCCCATGAATCTTTTTTGCCTCTAGGGAACAGGGAATTGGGGAGTCTGTGATTTTATTCCTAATTGCATGTGAAGTGCTGTAAACCCCGTGGAGCACATAAAATTCTAATCTATTTTAGTCCCCATTAATTTCCCACCCCTTTTCATTTATAACTTGCTCTCCTTTCTCTGTAATGCTCCCTTTTCCCTGACGGATTTGTAAATTCCCCTTTTATTCCCTTCTAACCCCTGGCAGACATTAATTCAATCTCCATTGAGGTCTTTTGCATGTTTCCCTTTAAATCTTCCTGGGAGCCCCAGTGCTTCTGGAGAGAGGAGTTCAAGGGTGGGTCGTGAGACAGCATGGGCAGTCTGACCTCCAGCTCTGGCCCGCTCTCTGGCCTTGTCAATGTCTCACAGGTGTCCACAAGCTGCTTTGTGACTTAATTTTACTGCCTGCAAAATGGTACTCAAGGTACCTGCCCAAGGCACACTTGACAGGCATGCTGTGCAGAGCAGTTAATTAGAGGTGGCCCTAGTGCCCCTCCTCTAACTCTCCAGGATTACGCCCTGCGGCCCCATTCTCTTGTAGAGTGGATATAAATTTACAACCAATACTCTCAGGTGCAAGACATGTCGCATTATTTAACTTTTCTAAATTAAATTAAATATGACTCTGAGCCCTCCCTTGTTAGGGTATGGAGGAGTTAAATCAAAATCATTACTAGGCTTCTCCTCTGAAGGGCAATGCAGAGGTGCCAGGGATCTTACCCAGCACTCAGCCTCCAGGAATGGACCCAGGTCTTTGTCCACCAATTTCATAACTCTACACACCTTATCTAAATCATCATCGTCTCCCGAAAGTGGAAAAACTCGGGTCCTTGCCGCCAGAGCACACAGAGGCAATCCCCTCTGGGGTACTTTCCCAGCCCTGAGAGCCAGGAGGGCACCCAAAATAAGGTCCCCTCCCAGCGAAAGGGAAACTCTCCCTTCATGGGGGTTGGCTCTTCCACCTCTAACCATCTCTCCAACTGCCTTAATCTCCCCACCTACCACCACTGCCACCCCAACTCCACATGACATTGTCTCAAAAAGTGTTAGAAACAGATTAGTTACTTTTCTCAGAAGAGGTGTCTGTTTTGCAAAGGAGACTTTATGCAGTCTCTTTTGCAAGTTATGTAAACATAAAATCCAATAACAGATTAAAGTTTTGCGGTCTCACCTGCTTCAAAGCTTCTCCCTTCCCCTTCCCTCCCACTTCAGCTCAGGACTAATCCAGGCGTGGAGCCTGCTATGGGAGAGAGGTTCATTCCACTCACACCTCACTTGCTCGCCTCTCCAAGGCCCCTACCCTGGGAGGAGGTGGGGAAGGCCAAAATGGGCACCATCTTCAGTAGACAGCCCTGCAGTGTCAGGCCTTCTGTATGTCCAAAGCCTCATATGCATTTAAAGAGCCTCGTTCCACTCTGCATTTTGGAGGCCTTCCACCTGAGGTTTCCTTCTTGATCTGGCCACCCTCAGTCTCTTCCTTAGCCTCTGTTCTACCCTTCTGTTGGTGTCACCTTGACCTTTCAGGCCACCAGTCCACATCTAGCCTGGGAAATAGAGCCACATACTTGCCCCCTCTGAACTGTGGAAAAGCAGGCTCCCAGCACAGGCCTCCATCTCAGGCTGCATCAGTCATCTCTCTTTTGGAATTTTTTTTTTTTTTTTTAACTCTTTAAGCCAGGCACCAGGTTACCAACTAGGGTAACCCCTAGTTACCCTCAAACTCCAAGAAACATATATTAAATCCTTCCCACGAGTTCTCTTGAGATTTGATCCCCTTACCCCACCACTTGGCTCTCTCTAAAGCAATCCTTACTCTAAAACCCTTTAAATCCCCCTTTCCGATTTAATCTCAGATTCCTCTATTGATGCAGCAGTCGGGAGATCCTGCAGAAGTGATGAGCACCCATTGCTCTCAGCGTCGGGACCCCAAAGACAAGAAGGGTCTCGTTTTATCATCCTGTTACAAACGTGTAGCATAATCTCAGGCAGTGATGAGTGTAATAAAAAATAACTTCATACAAGGGGAGCAAGGTGACAGCAGGGATCATTTGAAGAGTTGACATTAGAGCAGAGAGGTGGACAGTTGTAGGGCTGTCTGGGTGTCTGGGGAAAGAGCATTCCAGGAGGAGTATGCGGCGAGGGTGTGCGCCTGACATGCTGCAGGTGATGAGACCAGCTGGTGCAGAAGGAAGAGGTAAGCAGGCTGGCCAGGAGGAGGGAATGGTAGCCAGAGGGCAGAGCCTTTGGGTTGGTCTCTTAGGCATGGTGAAGAGTGTGGATGTTACTCTAGTGGATGAGAAATTCCTGGGGGTTTGGAGCAAGTGTTAAAAGATCTGGTGGCCTTTGTGTGGGAAATAGACTGTTGAGAAACAAGAGTGGGGCCTCCATGAGAAGATCCCAGCAAGAGCAGTAAGAGACTGTCAGAGGAGGTGGTCACATTTGAGATATGTTATGAAAACATGGGCAGCCAGATACATTGATAGAATGCGTTCGGTATGTGAGAAACAGAATTTGTAGAAGAAAGAATTTGAACTTCCAAGTAGCTCCAGCTAGGACTTCCCACAGGAGGCCATATTACCATGGCAAGCAGAGCTTTTCATCATGGAATGGCTTGAAGTTGCAGTCTCAAACTTACCTAACCACACAATCTTTTTTTAGGGGCCATCTCTTGCCATCTCTCAAATGGGTGGATTTTCAAGATAACACCTATAAAGCAGCTTTTTCAAGGTTTGGTCCCAGGGCCACTATTATAGACAAAGAGCCAATTATATACACAATCTTTTTCCAATTGCTTTACATTTGAATCTCGAAGGATAAAAGATAAGAATAAGTTTGATTGGGACATAATAAGAAAGAATATTAAACTGAATATTATATTTAAGTCAGTGGTTCTCTCCACTAACCCAATCCAAGCTTAATTTTTAATCACTGCTTAGCTGTTAAGTTTTCTTTCAGGGTTACAGAAAAAAAAATGTTAATTTACCCTCAAGATGTTGTCTGTCCCCAGTTTCTTATTAACTTCTGTTGTTGCCTGCACTGTTATGGTTTCATAGTCTTAATACCCTACTTGAATAGAGCTGTACATATATATATATACACATACACATTTATATATATATATATAACTTTGGTACATACATATTAGTTTTTAGCTGCTACTTGAAACTCCCATTTCTCTCTGAAATATATATGTTTCAGTGAAAGGATTGTGAAATCTAAAATCCAAATGGTCCTGGGCAGGCAGATAACAGCTGTGTAGAAGGGCTAGGTGTGGAGGGACTAATGGGTGCTCTGGAGAACGGCAAAGTTCATGCCCACAGAAAGTCATTTCAATTAAGAAAAGGAAAATAACTAAACAGTGTGCTGACAAAACAAAACACAATGTTTATAAGAAAACACAATGTTTATAAGACCCATCTCCACATTGTCTCTCCTGATTGCATGAAACAATATTTTCTCTTAGACCCCAAGCCTACTCTTTTCCTCATCAGCTAAAAACAGATGCTAAAATATGCCCAAACAAGCACACAAAAAAGCCTTCTTTGGCTTGCTTAGCAAGGACATTGCATATTGCTACTGTCCCTCCTGTGAGTACTTCACCTGTATTTCTCCTACATGGGGTCACTGCTTTATTACTTTATTATGCATTTACAATTTGATTTTCTACTAACAAAAAGATATTCTTAAAGAGGCAACATTTTAACTCTTCCTTTTGAGGTCTTTAAAATCAAAACAGAACAAAATGTTTTCAAACTTTCAAAACTAGTGTTTTCTTCCATTTGAATAGTTCTTAATACTTTTCAAAGTGCTTGCATACACTGGCTCAGTTAGGATGTGCTAGGTTATGCTACAGTAATAAACAACTCCAAAATCTCAAAAGCCCAACAAAATAAAAATTCTTCCGTATGTTACATGTCTAACATGGGTCATCAGGGGACTTCTGCTCACTGTAGTCAGTTACAGACTCAGCGCACTAAGACCAAGATTCATCTCTATATAATCTTCTGCAATCACTACTAAGTGAGAAGGATGTGAGGCAAGTCAAGCCCCTGTTTGTCACGTTCTACCTGAGAGTGATAGACATCACTCTGCTCACATTTCATTGGCCAAAGTACTTTGTATGGCAATACTTTTTTATCCTCAGGGCAAGTAGGAGGTGCAACCCTACCATGCACCAGAAGAAGCAAAGCCAGAAATATGTGTTAAACTGCACTATGAGCTATAACATTCATACCGGTATTTTTACATTAAGAACTTCCCAGAGATACAGCCAGAAATCTTTCTATTTAGCATAGGAAAACTCAGTCACAGACAGAGACTGGGAGAGCAGAAACAAGTGCCCTGTTTTCCTAAATCTTAGTTTAATGTCTTTCCATCACAGCATGCTCTCATCCCTTGGCTGTGTTAGCTAGACTTTTTTTTTCAACTAACGAATTTATTTATTTATACTCTCCTGGTTTCAAAGAATATTTGAGTGACATTATGTGATAGTTGTGTCACGGCCTTATTTTATTATATACACATGGAGCTTCTGACTGTGATTATATTGCAGAAAACACAGGTTTTATAATCATTTGATTTTTTTCATTTATTTTAATGACCTATTAAAATAATGATATGGTTGATTCAATCAACTAAACTGTTTAAGATTCTTGAAAATAATGATTCCCTTGAAGGAAAATAAAAGTCATCTCAGAGGTCATCTGTGGGTGTTAGACAGACGTCTTCAAGTGTAATGTGCTACAATGGTACACCCCTTGTGCTAAGAGCTGAAAGGGAGAAAAGTAGCATTAAAAGCTCATATGTGCCTTTGAGAATCTGAGTAATAACATTCCAAATTTCCATCCACACAAGGCTGTTTCAAGACGAAAGGGGGCCCTTTGACCAGGGAATGAGATGATTCGCTTAACACTTTCTAGGGCAAAATGAGACAAAAATGAAATAGACGTTAGATGACAACAAAAGATTTGTAACCACAAAGACAGTAGCTTACGTAGTTTTATAAGAAATTTAAGCAGTGTTGTTCTCTCTCATTCTCATCATGTATTTTCTTTAGTTAGAATTAATAAACTCTGTACGTATCTGGCAATCCAGTCTTTAGTTAACAGATGCATTTGTATAACAATAATAAACCCTCTGTGCGCCTGTGTGTGTGGGGGGCGGGGGGGGAGATGTGGTGTGTTAGCTAGTGGATGTGCATGTGTCTGCATTTCTAGGGCCCATGGGATGAAATTACAGTGAAAAATTTAGAGGCAGTGTATTTTTCTCAACTTGCTGGAGACTGGTTTCACGCTTCTTCATTCTAATAGGAATCAAATTAAGAATGCTGACTCATTAAGAGGCTGCACTGAGAGGTGTGAATGTCTAGCTGTTGGCTATGCATGGCTATGGGTCAGTCTTTCAAAAGGTGAGAAAATAATTTTACTTAATGTTTAAGGAATTATATTAGAAATTTAGACCTGGAAGGTCTGTTTACAAGAGCGTTCAAACTTGAGGAATATTTCAGTTTGTTGCCATAGCACTGACAAGAGTATATTTTATTCTAAACAACTACAGGAGACAAAAAAAAGTATACTGAAGATAATGATAATATCTAACTCATAAGGTGGTTCTGTCCATCACAAAATAATATCAAGTCAAGAGTCATCATCATCATCATTATAATAAAATATCAATATACTAATGATTTTCAACCTTTTAAAAATTCTTAGCCATAAAAATCCATTATTCAAATATTACTTGAAGCAGAAGCCCTCTGAGTAAAACATGTATGTAAAATAAAATTGCTTTGGTTGAAGACAGAGTAGAAACCCTGAACCCCAACTCCCTCCCTACCCCCACTGGGGTCTCTAGGGCATATTTGGAAAATCGTTGTTTTCAAAATTATCTTTCATTTGTGTCTGATGTAGGTAAACTTTTTAACTACACAATCCCCCTCATCACTTTCCCCACACACACACTCCTTACTTCGGGGCAGGTTATTGGGCAAATGTACTGAGTATAGATAATCCCTAATAATGGCAACAACTCTTTACCTAAGGGCTCACCTATTTTGCTCAAAACTTTATACATATTATCTCCAGTTCTCCTTTCAGCTCTATGTGATTGGTATTACTATCCTTATTTTTAAAATAGAGAAAGGAGACGCAAAGAGGTAACCACGACTGTTGAGTTAGAGGAAAAGCTAGGATTTGAATCTGAGTTTGTTTTTCTTCAAAGCTTAAGCTCTTTCTACTTTACCACACTGCTCTCAAACTGGAGATCTCTGAATGTCTATGGGCTTTATATAAGTTTTAAATCCAGCTTTAATCTTGTAATAATCCAAAAACTTGAATGTATGTCTATTCTGAATCACCCCAACAGCCCCAAGATTTCAGTGCTCTTATTTGCTTTTGTTAGCAATTACATTGTTGCCAAGTGACATTACTTTAATGACTCTTACTAATGAGGAAAGAACAGAGGTGAACTGAATAGTAAATGATGCGTTTGTGCCAAATGAAGGCCAAATGACATCACAGCAGGCTGTAGAAAGTAGTGCAGATAGAGGAGAGCAGCGTGCAAACAGTCAGCACACAGGTAATAACATGGGCACGTGGAACTCTAAGGAACTGGGGCTGCAGCAGCCACTACCATGCTCGTGTTGCAAACTGTGATTGAGTTTCAGTCAAACATTACTCATCACAGTACATGAATGTTGTTCATTTGAATTTAATTATGTTCGTATTTGAGTTTGGATTTAGTTGATTAAGTTGTGTTGGATGTAGTAGAGTTCTTACTATCAACAGTTTGTATCTAGTTTTATGGTAAACATATTTAAGTAACATAAAAATAATTTAATACAGGAATCCCTGTGTATTTTTTTTTCTCTCTAACGGGAAAAAAGGGAGTCTACATACATTGCTTGAATTTGAAGAATACGGCACCAAATGAATGGGTTCTCTATCTACTGGGTTTGCTCTTGGGAAACTTTCAAGTTAAGAATCTGAAGACTGGTCAATTCTATGAAAAGTCTACTCGATTCCACCAAACAACTGGTTGACTGACTTCTTTTTCTTTTTTCTAAATTTACTGAAAACATCCGAAACTCTAAACATAAAATCTGCTCATTATAAAAGGGTGTGTGTGTGTGTCTGTGTGTGTGTGTATGTCCTTGAGAGCGGTTTTTATGTACCAGAAAATTTCAATCATATACCTTTGGTTGTGTAATTTATACTGATTTTATTAGAGTTATTAATTCAAAACTTAATCCTTAAGCTTTTAGTTCAATTTGCAAATCTCGTTATTTTACCTTTAAATGTAGCTAATCTCAACAATAGTAGTTTGAGGGCTTTTGTTAATGTTTGGTCTCATTTACAAAGTTGGTTAAGCACTTTTACAAATTTTAAACTACATTTATAATTTAATATCTTCAACTTCCTCTTTAAACACTTCACTTATCTTACCAGAAAACATTTCCCATACTTAACTGATTTTTGTAAGTCTAATAAATTAGACTTTTAAGGTTGAGCGCGGTGGCTCACGCCTGTAATCCCAGCACTTTGGGAGGCCGAGGCGGAAGGATCACCTGAGGTCCAGAGTTCCAGACCAGCCTGACCAACATGGAGGAAACCTATCTCTACTAAAAATACAAAATTAGTCTGGCATGATGGTGCATGCCTGTAATCCCAGCTACTCGGGAGGCTGAGGCAGGAGAATCGCTTGAACCCGGGAGGTAGAGGTTGCGGTGAGCCGAGATTATGCCATTGCACTCCAGCCTGGGCAAGAAGAGTGAAACTCTGTCTCAATAAATAAACAAATAAATAAATAAATAAATAAGACTTTTAAATACAGTGAAACTTAAGTTCTCTTAAATATTTAAACACTGTCTGTACAATTAGTAAGATTTCAACCAAAAATTATAGGACTAATTCAATTACTCAATTGTGTATTTATGGTGCTATTACAAGGCTAAGCCATTATTCTAATAGGTCATTACTAGTATTTAAACATTACTGGTAACTAAAATTCCAAATTTTTCTAGATTCCTGACACAAAGACATTACTACTATGGTTCTGGTCTTTTAAACATTTCAATAATTAGTTATAAATTCTATGAGGTTTGAAAGATGTATACACAGTGAAAAAACCATTATTATCCACACAATTTGGGTGGATACTTCTGACCCAGTTGAGGTTACATGACAATCCAAGGTTTCAGCTGGGATGGTGACTGAATACTTGTCTGCAACACTGATAGGGTGTGTCTAGTTCCATTTACAATGGTTATACCAAAACCTTTCTTTTATTATTATTATTATTATTACTACTCTACTTTAAGTTCTAGGGTACATGTGCACAACGTGCAGGTTTGTTACATATGCATCCATGTGCCACACTGGTGTGCTGCACCCATTAACTCGTCATTTACATTAGGTATATCTCCTAATGCAATCCCTCCCCCCTCCCCCCACCCACTGACATGCCTTGGTGTGTGATGTTCCCCTTCCTGTGTCCAAGTGTTCTCATTGTTCAATTCCCATTGTTCAATTCTCATTGCTCTCAATGTTCTATGAGTGAGAACATGTGATGTTTGGTTTTCTGTCCTTGCAAATAGTTTGCTGAGAATGATGGTTTCCAGCTTCATCCATGTCCCTACAAAGGACATGAACTCATCCTTTTTTATGGCTGCATAGTATTCCATGGTGTGTATGTGCCACATTTTCTTAATCCAGTCTATCATTGATGGACATTTGGGTTGGTTCCAAGTCTTTGCTAGTGTGAATAATGTCACAATAAACATACATGTGCATGTGCCTTTATAGTAGCATGATTTATAATCCTTTGGGTATATACCCAGTAATGGGATGGCTGGGTCAAATGGTGGTTATACCAAAACCTTTCAATGAGGTGGCCTCATAAACTGTTTAGCCCATGTCTTTGTGATCAAGTAATGTATTACACGATTATTTCATTTACCCTAAAAGACTGCATTCTGAATCCAGGCTCAATTTTGGATTTTGCTTTTCTTTGTTTCTTAAAAAACATGAACGCATTTTCCAGTTAACTCTACAGACTTTTGGACATGTCAGAATCTTGCATTCTTTTCGTATGTTTTCTCTCTCTTAAAATGGAATTCTAATATCTCTTATGACTGGCTTACCATTCACCCACAACTTTTAAGGTCACTTCTCTGACACAACCTATTTCTAAGACTCATCAAAATCAATTTGGAAATCTAGCCCAGTTATTTTCAAAATGTTGTTTTTGTTTTGGAACTCCTTGTTCAACTGTAATGTTATACAGAACTATGAACAGTCAAAACAGACAAAAGCTTCAGATTCTATCATTTTAAAACAATGTGGGCCTCCAGGCATGAGATCACAGGGAAAGCTTCTCCAACATTTATTTTTATGGTCTTGGCCATCAGCCAAGCTGTCACATCATCCTGGCTAGTAGTCGTAAGAGTGGAGCATATGGCCACATGTCTTGCAGGCCACATGTCTTGCAGTAAACTATGGTCCTGGTGCTTTGGATGATTGTTGAGCCATACACAAAATCCAGGTAAGGTTGAGTCGTAAAAAGTGACATGAGGAGGAGGGATTATGGAAGACTGATAGCTGTTATCTAAAATCCATGCTCCTCTTCTGTCTTCGTACATAGCTAGATTACATTTCCCAGACTTCCTTGCAATTAGGTATGCCCATGTGACTGAGTTCTAGCCGATGGGTTGTGAATAAATATAGGATGTTCTCCTCCTCTATTTCTACCCCAGAAAAGTCTCCCTTACCCTTTCCTCCATGCTATTTTCCCCTTATGACTGGCAGGAATGGAGACAACCTTCATCTTAGCAGTCACAATTTAAAGATGACACATTCTCCATAGGCCTGGAGATGAATAATTGCATGGATGAGACCCACTTCATCAAGTTGTTCTCCCTTTCAGCACTGTTACACATCAGAAAGCAAACTTGTAGTATGTTAGAGCTGTTATACTTTTGGGAACTTGTTTGTTATGGTGGCTAGCTTACCTTAACTAATACAGCAATCAGTGAGATCCATCTATCCATATGGCCCATTACTCTAACTTCCATGAATAGTGTCTCAGTCATTGTTAATGTCTCAAGTAGAAGGTACCCCTTGACAACGTCCACTCAGAATGATGCAAGCTTGAGGCTGGTCAACAGTGGGGCCTGGTTCATCCACACACAAGAGACTCCAGCTTGCATCATTTTCAGTGAATTCTGATTCCCTTGGAATCAGGCACCACCAACAGTGACTGAAAATAGGTCTGGTGCCCTGATTCTTAGACTGAAAAAATGTGGAGAAGGGGTACAGTTTCTCTATTACTTGTATCTGGAGATTTTCCTGATGGTGACAGGTGATTCCAGAGGTTTCAGAGCAGGATAGCTACATACAGAGTGACCAGTTTTCTCACAATACAGGTGTGATTACTCACACTGATGACACAGTTGTTCAATAAGTCAGCACAGTATATTTCCATCAAAGAAGTATCCCATGCTGAAGAATAGGTTTGATTAGGAATTAGAGCCAAATGGGCTTTCAGCCTTGTAGAGCAGGATCACCAGAGTATCTGGCCTTTACCACCACCCCGTCATAGAAGGGATCACTGGAACTCTCTGTGGAATTTTGTACACACAGGAAGCTGCATTCTCCATTAACAGAGCATTTGTATATGTTATTTATTCCCTCTGGCGTGCCCCCCACCTCTGCTCCCACAGTTAATTGACTTCTAGAATTCTTTAGCATTCAGATGAAATCTCATCTACTCTGAGAAGCCTATGATCCCTCGGAATGGGTTAGCTGTTTCTTTCTCTGTTTTTCCGTAGTACCATGAGCATAATTCTATATATTAGCCAGTTTTGTATTTATTCACTGTTCTCCCTCTCAACAGACTGTGAAATGGGGGCAGTGGCTGTGTCTTTCCTCTTGTGAACCACCTTCTCTTTATCATCATGTGTCACTCAAGAAATATCTGTTGATGAATTAATGAGCATTTATTTGGTATCACATAGATTGAATAACAGATTAATTGGCTGGAATTTCAGTCCCCAACTACTATGTCACCATATAGTTAGAACTTACATTTCAAAAGTCACCACTTCCCTGCATGCTTGATTTCTCTCTTTTAGCAACACAGTGGTAATTTTCTAACTTCTGTTTTATTTCCCAGGATAAAAGAAGAACATGAAAGACATTAACGGGTTAAACATGTAGCAATCTGTTTTACATGAAAAGAAAAAGATACGAAGAAATTTTAATAAAAATACAACCCTACTAGGACTTGGACTCATTACCTCTGCAGTATAAGGAAGACACTAGGCAATGTGAATTTACAGGTGTTAATTAGCCAACAGAGGGTTCCTCGATTGTTCCCAGAATACCATACAAACATAGAGAAATAGAAAAATTCAATCAAAGAACATTCCCTGCCTCATAGAAAAGACTGCATGCGTGCACAATGTCATGCAAATCAGCTTTAATTTACTGCATGTTTTTCTGCTTCCACCAAATTTGTTGAAGAAAATGGATCTTTCTCTGCTCATAGCTGTAAATTCCTGCATCATCAAAGCATACACAGATCAAGATGTTGTTTTTCAACTGATGCTTGAATAATAGCAGAAGAAAATTTCTATGCAGAAATATCAAATGGATATTCCCATGGCAGCATTAATTTGGAAATACTCCCCATTGCACTATAAGTGGGTCTAGTTGGGTAATAGGAGCATGGGTAGGTCCTTGTTTTGCACCCAAGCAGTTGCTCTGCTAGGGATTCCTGTTCCCTTCCAGAAAATTGAGATAATGGTTTGCATGAAGGTGAATTAAAATATATCCCTGCAGCCACTATTAATTAAACCATATTCACAATGAAACATAAGTAACACTTTGGGAGATATATCTACACAGCATCAAACAACTGGTCGAATGTTTACCCCACTGCATTGATCTATTTTCGTGGTGAATTGTGGACACAGGCACAGATAAGTTCAGCCTGTCAGTGCAATTATGATAATCCAGCTATATCCATTTTCTCATTCAGGCCATCACTCATGAAGCCCCTGCCATCTTCCTAGATTGTATTGTTCTGAGCATTCTGAGTGTCCTGAAGATGCAGGCATGTTGTAATAATTATAGCTAACACTTATGTAGTGCTTACCATGTGTAAAGCACTATATGAATCACTTTAAAATTTTTCATGTTCATCTATTCAGTTCTCCTATCAAACCTACGAGGTAAGCACCATTATTTCCATGTAACAGAAGAGGCAACTGAGGCATGGAGAGGTTCGGTAACTTCTCTAAGGTCCTGTAGCCAGTAAATGGCTGAGGTGGGATTCAAACTTATAGTCTGGTTTAGTCTTTGCTTTTAATCATGACCCTCTGTTGCCTCAGTTTCTACTAAATCTTTGTTGAATGAATGAATATGGCTTACAGAATCAGACTGAAAGGGTGATATTATTCATCAAAATGGAGATGTGATTACAGACTGCCAACCGGTGGTTCTCAAAATGGGATCTGCAAGCTATTTGCAGTTCATTAAGCTACCCCAGGTGCCATGTGTTTTTTGACAAGGACATATTAGCATTTTTTTTGCTGGTTTGCATTAATATTTTGTGAAATCCAGATATTGCTCCTGGTGCCTCATCCAAAGGAGTGGGCATCTTCTCATGCATCATTTATTTAAGAGAACGTCTGGGTTGTTTCCTTGTGTTGATGAGTAAGGGTAGATTCACGGGCTTCCAAGGTCTCTCTGGACACTGCCAAAGTGGTTCACAGTCTGAAAATCTTACAAGCCCTTGATCTAGGTGATGACATTTAAAAATTGGAAAAGGTGGTGTGGTTTGTGTTTACTGTTGTTCTGAAGAGAGAGGCTGCAGGGCACATACTCAAGACCCACCCCTAGGTTGTGGGCAGGACAAACCCAGCAGCTGACTGAGAAGGGTCGTTTCTGAGATTGGAAAGACATCGGGTCTAGCTGACTCTTACTGTTTCCAAGCATGGCACCGTATCAGTTGGCCAAGAACTGACTCAAGTAGAGGGAAGAGAAGGAGGCCACCTATCTGCACTAATTAGTCTGTTTTGTCTAGTTATCTTAGTTCTACTCACAACTGCATCAGATTTCATGTGATAGGTTGTACCACATGAAACTGCGGACATCTGATCATTTTCGACTTAAAAAAACGGCAATTTTGTATAAGACAACTTAATAATAGTTGCTCTTACATAGTACCCAAGTACTAGCATCATAGTCTTTCAACTTTAAGAGTAAGGTGAGAATCCTACCAAGCTCTTTCATTAGTGAAGCATTTATGGGTGACAAGGGTATGAAAGCACCATAAGTGCACGGGCTGCACATGGGCAGAAAGAGGAGGGAGACAACACGTGTGCCATGTGGCAATGGCACTGCTTCCTCCAATACTGTCTTGTGGTTGAAAAAAGCCTTCAAATTTATGTTGCTTGACATCCATAGGTTATTATGAAAGTAGTAATAAAGATATAAAATTAAACTTAATGAAAGCATATGGAGCCCTTCCCATGCACATTCTCTTAAATGCTAGAGTAGATATAAGGACGGAACAGAGATCCTAACCCCAGGACATTTTTGTTTATTCAACAAATATCTTAAAGCATCTACTATGTGCTATGATCTGGCCTAAGTGCTTAGGGACACTTCAGTGTTCAAAATGGAACAAAATCCCCATCCTTGTGGAACAGTCTAGCAGAGAAGAGAGACAACAAACAACAAGCAAAAAATAGTAATTATGAAAAATGAACAGGGAGATCAAGGGGATCCGGACTGGAGTAGGGCTGCCTTTTTAAAAGGGTGGTTAGGATTAGGCCTCCCTGAGAAGGTGAGAGTTGAGCAAAGACTTGAGGGAGGTCAGGGGTCAGCCACGCTGATAATTGTGGGAAGAGTATTTCTAGCAGAGGAAATCGCTAGCGGGAAGGCCCTAAAGTAAGAGCACCCTAGGAATGTTCAAGCAACAGGAGGGAGACCTGTGTGACTGAAACTTAGGGTACAGTGTAGTCTCTATTAGTAACCACATCATATAAGAACATTCAGACTATTGTTAGGTTCAACCAGAGGAAAGGGCAGCCATGTGACTGTAAAAGGCTAGAAAGCATTGTTTAAGAGTTGACAAAATGGCAGTCTATTGGAAGCGGTGTGTAATCACAGGATAGCAGTCTATAAATACAGGAGAGCCACAAGAATTAGGTGCATGGGCTGGGTGCAGTGGCTCACGCCTGTAATCCTAGCACTTTGGGAGGCCAAGGCAGGCAGGTTACCTGAGGTCAGGAGTTCGAGACCAGCCTGGCCAACATGGTGAAACCCTGGCTCTACTAAAAATACAAAACTTAGCCAGGCATGGTGGTGGGCACCCATAATCCTAGCTACTCGGGAGGCTGAGGCAAGAGAATTGCTTGAACCTGGGAGACAGATGTTGCAGTGAGCCTAGATTGTGCCATTGCACTCCAGCCTCGGCAACAGACAAGGATTCCGTCTCTTAAAAAAAAGGGGGGGGGGATTAGGTGCACAAAACCAGGGAGCTGGGGCCACAGGGAGGGTCTGGAACACTGCCCAGAGAGAAAGCCATCTGGGAAAGGGGTAGAGGCTCCTCAGCACAAGACCAAGAAATACAACCAAATACTGAGGAAAAGGGAGAACATGGGGGAGAGGGGGGTTGGCAAAGGTGTAAACCCATAAAGTGTAAAGAAAAAAGAAGAGAAGCAGTGTTAGAGAACTGCTGGTCCACTGGCTTGCGGATTGGGGCCCTTGGTAGAAGAGTAAGCTTGATTGTTTTCAAGTGTAAATTAACCCAAGCTGAGCAGCTGCTGCCTATCAGAGAACAGAGGACTGGCCAGGCCCCTGGGGAAGAACCACAGGACTTATGTCTCCCCACAGCCTTGGCTTGCCTTCTCCTCAGATTTGTATTCCTGGGTACAGGTTTACTGAATGTCACAAATTGTTTGCACTTCCACCCCCTCCCCAAAAGAAGACCACCTCCGGCAGTTGTGTGCCCGCTGCTGGTTAAGATCCACCTCAAAGGCTCTTTAAGCAACCCAATCCTCCAGGTCTTCTCAAGTCATCTATGACTGTATGAAGTGTGAATTGATTCAGTAACTTGTAGGAGGCATGTAACCGTGGTTGGAAGACCAAACACCCTACCCTCAATGCATATCTCACCCCCACCCCCAGAAAGAGGTTCAGGAGGAGAAAGGCCTCAGTGGACACATCTAATCAAGCACTCACAGGTGGTAATTTCAAGATTTCAATATGATGTGTTGTTTAAGGGAGCTGCCGCTGAAGGGAGTAGCTCTACCACTTAAGTTGATAGCTCTGTAAAGAGTACATTTAGATTCTTCTTCTAGATAGGCCTGTGGTAAGGTTAAGGGCAAGAGGGGCCTTAGACTAGAGGTTAAAAAAGGAACAAAACACTGCGTAATTATAAGAAGTCTTGACTCCATTGTGGAGAGCTGGCCTTGCCAGTTGTAGTGGCTGGCAATAGGAAAATGGCTCAAATAAGTACAGAAACACTTTTCAAAGGGTGGTCGTTAGGATTACATCAGAATCGCTTGGAGTGTTTATTATAATTCACATTTCAAGGCCCTGCCCAGGCTTCCAAAACCGAAATTCCTTGGATGAGGGCCCAAGGACTTAAATTTTAACAAGCTCCAGGAATGCTCCTAATACATGTTTCATTTAAAAACAACTGGTGTAAATTGTAGTATTTGAGTGATTAATGTTGGTCTTTGGGAAGTGTGTATGTGTGTGTAATTTGTTTGTATTGTTTGATTGTGTGTGTCTTGTTTGATCCAATACTTATCGTCTGCGTTTGAAAGACTGAGAAGCAGATGGGTAACTCACAATTCAGAATGAGTGGGATTTAGCCTTCCTATATCCGCCCTGAGCAATTCCACAGGACAGGGAATGTCAAAATCTTTCCCTGCCAGAGGAGGGCATGTATGTGCAAACACAAACAGATGTGTGCTTCTCTCTCTTTCTTTCTGTCTCTTTTTTTCTGTCTTACGTGTGTGTGCACGCACACACACACACACACACACACACACAGTGTGCCTGGATGGAATGTCCCGGCTGATATCTTGAGCATGATTCCATAATGGAAACTCAGACTTGCAAGAAGGTCCAGAAAAGATATGAATCCCAGGCTGCTGTAAGATTGCCTGAATGTTGTCATGGCTATTGGCATAGTGGACATTAGAGAAAGAGGTATCCTTACAGAGGAGAGCAGACTAAGCCAAGGAATAAGATTAAGAAATGCAGATGTCAGTGAATGCTCTCCCTGTGACTCTTTTGACATCTGGGGTGCTCTTATCACAGACTAAGGGAAAAGTCAAGATTTTTCTGCTTCTATAAGAGACTCAACTCTTCAGTCGAGGATGGTGTACCTCAGGGCTTGGGGAGAGGTATTATGGAAAACAAAGGTGAGGAAGTTAGGGATGTGTGGCCACCCCAAATCCACCCCTCACTAACAGGCATCCTGGCAGAGAACACACATGCTATTATTGAGAGAGCTGTGTCCAAGAGTTCTGCAAAGCTGACAGTACCAAAGTGAAGGGCGGCCTGTAATAGGGCTGATAAAGAGGGGAGGAGACACAGCCAGACCAGTGTCAGGCAAGGCAAGGCACCTCTTTCTCAACCATCACACACACAGCAAGCTGTGGTTCTCAAACTTTTATGATCATGCCCACTGTATGAAATACATCTTGTATTGTACACCAACACATATATTAAAGTAAAAGTCTAATAAAATAACAATAATCCTCATTCAGTGCAAACACACAAGATCAATATCTGATGCTTTGGACATGACTTTTTACTATGAAAAAAGTCTGGCTGCCAGGAAAGAAGGGAATCCCAAGGCCAGGACTGTGCCTGATACCTTTATCAGGTAACCTGCTGATCAACCGCATTTACGGCAGCATTTTGGTGACTTCTATCTTCAGGTTAGTTGGAGCTGGACTAAGACTACACTCTCCAATACAGTCACCATTAGTCATGCATAGCTATTGAGCACTTGAAATGTGGCTAGTCCAGGCTTGGTGCAGTGGCTCACGCCTGTAATCCCAGCACTTTGGGAGGCCAAGGTGTGCAGATCACGAGGTCAGGAGATTGAGACCATCCTGGCTAACACAGTGAAACCCCGTCTCTACTGAAAATACAAAAAACTAGCCAGGCGTGGTGGCAGGCGGCTGTAGTCCCAGCTACTTGGGAGACTGAGGCAGGAGAATGGCGTGAACCTGGGAGGCAGAGCTTGCAGTGACCCGAGATTGCGCCACCACACTCCAGCCTGGGCAACAGAGCCAGACTCTGTCTCAAAAAAACAAAAATCAAACAAACAAAAAAAACCCAAAGAAATGTGGCTAGTCCAAATTGAAATGTATTCAATGTGAGATACCCCAGAGTTTGGAGACTTAAAGAATGTAAAATTTCTCACTAATAACTTTTATATTGATTACATATTGAAATAATTTATCTATAAAGGGTTAAATAAAATATTATTGAAGTCGATTTCATTAGTTACTTTTAACGTTTCAATGTAGCCATTTTACTGCATTATGTATGTGGCTTACATTATATTCTGTAAGTCAGCAAGTGTGTCAGTGTTGGGCACATACTGTACCCTTCCATCATATTTCAGGTGCATGCTTCTTAAAAAGCAGTCATTCTCCAAAACCCCTCTATACAGTTCTCCTCCCACAGATCCAACTGCATTCCCTCTAGTATATGTTTTCGCAGTCAGTGATTGGCAACTGATTCCTAGCATATTCTTATTTAAAGGTGTCTTGCTTATTATGTGTTACAAATAGTGCATGATCAGATTCTGTTTATCATACTGATGATCCAGCTAAAAAACAGTCAATAAATGGTTGAAAATACTGTTTTTGTATTTCATTCAACAGATAAGTAAGTAAATAATAAGTAAATAATAAATAATAAGCATCAAATAAGAGCAAGCACCATGTTTGATGCTATGTTATGGGTAATGCAGTGTGAATACAAGGCAGCGCTGCTTTCAAAGAGCTTAGCATATATAATATAACCTAAGTTTTGCTCTTTGCTATGCCATCCCTACATATCTATTGAATCCCTTTCTGGCAGTTCTCCGCCTTGTACCAGATGCCTCAGTGGTACCAAACTACCAATGCAATCCTGACCTTACCATCCTATTCTACTGGGAGCTTTGCCTTGTTAGTTTATCTGCCTGAAATGCTCATTTCTCCCACCTTTGTCCTCTAAATTGAACATATTTCCCTGACTCGGTGTTTCATGCCTTCCTCTGAGAAGTCACTCCCAACCCTCCAGCCAAAGCAGCAATGGTCACTCCATTCTTCACGCAACTAGCAGGCTTTACAATATAGTTCTGTTGTTGATCTATCACACTGGATTGCAATTGTTTACTGGCTATTTCCCTTATTGAGTTATAAATAATTTAAGAACCACATGTATATTTAGAGTAGTTGGATATTGATTTCATACTTAAAGACCATACACCCAGCAACTCCATGTACTTCTACCATTCATTCCCTAACTGATAAGTCAGAGAAAGAAACGTATGTAACCATAATTACTTTTGGGGGATACATCTGATACAGGAAGGAGAGAAAATTATTATTATTATTATTATTGAAACAGAGTTTAGCTCTTGTTGCTCGGGCTGGAGTGCAATGGCATGATTTCAGCTCACCACAACCTCCAGCTCCTGGGTTCAAGGGATTCTCCTGTCTCAGCCTCCTGAGTAGCTGGGGTTACAGGTATGTGCCACCACACCCAGTTAATTTTGTATCTTTTTAGTAGAGACAGATTTTCTTCATATTGGTCAGGATAGTCTGGAACTCCCAACCTCAGGTGATCTGCCCACCTCGGCCTCCCAAAGTGCTGGCATTACAGGCATGAGTCACCATGCCTGGCCTGAGAAAATTAATTTTAACATGAACTTATATGACAACATTTTCATAATCAGGCCATATCCCTTGCCAGGGCATCGCTGGTGTAAAGGGATGGAATGGTACTTGATCACATGTGTGTTCATCTATCAATTTAGGGCAACTTTCTGATTTAGATGTTCTGAGAGCTAGGAAGTTTTGGCACTGCCTAACCACAGTTGCAAAAGATCCCTATGGGGGTTGAAATAAACTGCTCACAGAATGGCAGAGTTAGAAATCTTTTGCGACTTACTTACTTGAACTTCAAGAGCTTCCCTAAGGGGAGCTGTGCTGACCAGCAAGTGTTACCCTGCTTGACCAAGACAAATTCATGAAGGAGCAAGGGCAGCAATGCCCATCAACAACACGTGCGAATGTCTGGTATGCAGTGGGAGCTCAATATATGTTGTTGAAAGAAAGAATGAATGAATATCTCTGCAGAAGATCAGGACTGACTTTTATAAGTTGAGAATGTTCATTGCCCATGCTGTGGCAGTAGTATCAAATAACTGCTTTATAAGCATATTTTCTGGGAGAGTTGCAGAAAGAGCAAGAGAGACACAAAACTATGGAATGGTTCTTGTCCTCAGAGGCCAAAACAAAGTCAAATGGAGACACAGTGTTCTTGGAGCTATGCAAATAACTCTTCTTTGTCCTATTTCAGTAGGGAAATGAGTTATGAGAATCTTATTCAGTTAATTTCATTTCTTTAAAGCTCTCACCCTATATTAATTAGCTGATAGAACCCTTATGGTGTGATGTATGTTTAGGGCCATTGTAGAATGCACGTTTTCACTGAAATCTGTTTTATGGGACTTGTTAGCACAGATATTATTTAGCTAAATAGCTCTTAATGATTTCTTCAGAGTCTGCTGCATCTGTTGGGTGATTCATTTTATAGTTGGAGACTTTAAAAAATTCTAGTTTTTAACCTATTCAGCCCTAGTGACCTGTCTCTAGATCAAGGAGAATAATGGAGTACCATTGTGTTCAGAAGAGGTTTAAAATAATACTTGATTTATCCATGAAAGAGTAACGAAAATTTCCATGAGTGTAGTATTACTTTATTCCATTTTGAAGAGTCTTTAAAAATATATTATTTTTTCAAGCAAATTGCTTCAAGGGAAAGAAGAAATTTGAATTACATCAAATACCTGGGTTTTTGAAAATAACCTGTTGAATTCAAATAACTGAGGGTTGATGTGAATTTGCACAAATCAGTTGGTGCACCTGGGAGTTAGTGGACTCAGGTTCTGAAAGGCCCATCCCGTGAGTTCGATTGCAGTCAAGTCACTTGACTAACAGATCAAGAGTTTCGTGTTGCTGCAGGCGATGCCATAAAATGTCACAGAAGAACTCCCCAGCATCTCAGGGCTGGGGCAGCTGTGGTAGCGGCTCTGTGATGTCAGCAGCAGTGTTCTCATCGGGCAGTTCATTTTGCTTGTGAAATGCAAATACTCAAATGATGACAGATGGGGCTGGGGAGAAATGGTTTTTTTTTTAAAAAAAAATAATTATACAGTTCCATCAAAGGTTCTGGTCTTAGGCAAAGGAGAGACTTAAATGGGGCATATATTGGAACCCCATGGTGGTCAAGAGATGTTTCTTTGTAGGGTTCTTTTTCATGTACACTTCAAGATGAAATTAAATCTCTCTGAAAATAAATCCCAGGAATCATGTCTGATGACAGAAAACCCATCAATGACTCCTGCGTAGACCTCAGAACACCCACTGTAAGTATAGAGTCTGCTTGGTTTTCTGGAAACAAACCAGATCTGTGCACTTGGCAGTGCTTTTGTCCAGAGTGCTGACAGCTTTAGACCCATTACAGGAAGCTAGATCCTACTTTTGGAGCCAACAGCCATTTTTCCTTTTTCAGTTGGTTCTGATAGAAAATGTGCAGAGTACCCACTACCATAGAGTAGAGTGGTTAGTAGCCCAGGAAAGAAATGGAAATTGAATCAAATTCCCATTTCTGCCACTTACAAGTTCTGTGAACTTAGACAAGTTATTTAATTTCTCTAATGCAAATTTACTCATTTGCAAAATGAGGATAATAATATCTAATTCACAGGGCTACAGTGAGGATTATGTGAGATAATGTATATGAAATGCTTAGTGAAGTGTTGCTTACGTTGTAATTGCTGAAAACCATTATCAGCCTTTAGCAGGGTCTTACCTAAGCTCTGGGGGAAAAGTCGGGTTTTCATGATGGCAATAAAAGGGCAAAGGCTATGTATGTAATTACCAGTAAATATTCTGACATGAAAAGAACATATAAATAGCTTCATCTGCTTTCTCTAGAACAGAGATTGGCAAACTTTTTCTATAAAAGGTCAGATGGTAAATATTTTAGGATTGTAGCTATATAATTTCTCTTGCAAAGTTGTTATAGTAGCATGAAGGCAGCCATAGACAACATGTAAACAAAGGAGTGTGACTGTGTCCCCATAAAACTTTATGTACAACCCAGGCAGCCAGCTAGACTTGATAGCTTGCCAACCTCTATTCTGGAATAGAAGCTGTTGTCTGATGAGGAACAATGGTCAATAATTCAAAGGAACAGTAACCAGAATCACATCCTATTATTTTTCTGTATCTCTTTGTCCACCCCTCCACCCATACAACAGAATGTTTAGTTGATTTTAGTCACATAGAGGATTTGTAGCCTAAATTTCCAAAGGTACTACTAGTAAATAATGTACAGGTTACAGACAGTAATAACATTTAACAGGCTAGATATAACTGGCTATACAGATGAAACAGAAAGGAAATTAAAACTTGGTTAAAAAACATGTTTTTGCACAGGAAAACTAGATAGTCTACATCATAGAGAATTATACAATGAGCTATTGATTCTCCTGACTCTCTGGTGAGTATATTTTTAGAGTCCTAGAAAACTTAGAAGGCACAGTGAGAATTGGAAATTTTAACATCAAACACACACACACATAAATATTCAACTGATCTTCAAAAGAAGCATGACCTTAGAAATCACTGTAGGATAAATTCCAGCTGAGTCTCCACACACAAACCTGCTTCGTAAAAAGGAAAATGATCATGTTCAAATTCAGTCTCATTGCTGACTATGATGGGTGGATAAAAAAGAGAACACAATGGCTTAGTTAGATATTTTAAAGTTAATCAATCAGCTAGTTGTTTTCAAAATAACCAGGTTTTTAAATGAGTTTAACTTTTCTTCAGTTTTCGAATCTGACCATTTGTGACATTGATATGCAAATCAGATCACATTCCCCTTCCCATGCCCTTCAACGGCTTCTCTTTTCTCTTGATGCTCTTGGAATAAAGACCAAACACACTATCTGTCCCACATGCTTTTCCTTCGTCCCCACGATTTCCCATTCCAGCTGCATCTTCAACCACCCTCCTCCGGACTCTTTAAACCTCAACCACGCTGGTCTTTTGTCATTTCCACCGATTTTCCAGTCTCTCCCTCACCTATTCTAACTCACCACCACTATCCCTCCACCCCAAAATCACCACCACACACACGCTGTGTTAGTCTCGTTAACTTCTATACATTGTTTAGGCCTCTGTTCAAAACTTACTTCCTCAGGGAGCCTCTCCCAAGCCCCAGTCAACTGTGATAGAACCTGTCTCTAGCCTACATGCTCTTATTGTAATTTTTCATTATACATTCATTAGGGTGATGATTTAATTAATGTCTGTTTTTCCCACTGGGCTATCCACTCCCCAAAGAGCAGGAAATGTGCCTCTATTTGAATGGCAGAGGGCTCAGCTCAGTGCCTGGAATGCAAACAGAGCAATAAATAGAGATAATGGAGCGATCGTCAGAAGGATATAGAATTAAAATGTAGCCATGAAAGGTCAAAACTGAATTTCCGAGGGATATTGCTTGTACTGCAGACAAAACATTGCCATTTTTCAAAATAACGCGGATTTTCTTGTTTGTTCATTGTTCTTAACTCATTTTCTAGATTTAGTTTGTCAAACTTTTTCTATAAAGGTGCAGATGGTAAATATTTGGGGTTTGGGGGCTGTATGATTTCTGTTTCAGCTACTCAACACTGCCATTGTAGCATGTTGTGGAAACCAGAGGCAGTACAGAGACAAATCAATGTGGTAGGGATCTTATAAAACAAGGGATTCTCGATTTCCATACTGTTGACCTTTTTCCCCAGCAATTCTTTGCTGCTGAGCTGTTATGTGCATTGCTGTATGATTAGCAGCATCCCTGACCTCGACCCACTAGATGCCAATTGTGCTGCCACCCCCACTAGTGACAGCCAAAAATGTCCCTAGACATTGCCATGTTGGGAGCAAAGTCAACCCAGTTAAAACCACTGCAATAAAATTTTATGAAAATGTGGCAAACTGGATTTGGTCTATGGGCTATAGTTTGCTAAATCCTGATCTGGAAGAAAGAAAAATAAAACTAGGAAATTCCCTAATGGGTGCTATTTCTGGAAGGGCTATTAATTTACTTTATTTTCTAGCTTCTTGGATTTTCTTCATGGGGTATAGACCCTTTGAAGACTTTCTTTCTCAGAGGTGGGTAAACTCTTGGAGTATAATTATTGCAGCCCTCAGAGATAAGCAGGGGCAACTGGTTTAAACTGTATAGAATTTGCTTGGTCAAGTAAACGATGCTGGTTCTGTTTATACATGAGTTACTCCCCCAATTTGGACCCCTGTAATCCCTTTGCTTACTTTGATTACTTTGATCAGTTTTGTTTTGTTTTGTTTTGTTTTAACTAGCTTCTGGCAAAGTGTGCATTGCAAGGCAACTGAGAGCTGAAGGTAGAGTGACTAATGGCAGGGCTAATGCAGGTTAGCACTGGAGATCCAGCTCTTGATCTAAGTCTAAGAGAGCTGGAAGTATGATCTTAGGAACCATTCTCTTCCTTCCCACCTTAATTTTTTTTTTTCTTTTTTGGAACTCAGGTACACAGACTTGGATTTATCATGGTCTTCAGACCATGATACCCTCTCATCACTGGTCTGGGCATGGCCCATTTTTGGCTTGTTTATATGTTTATGTCATAAATACCTGTGCCTTCCCTGCCACTCCCCCAACACACAAAATAGGACATAGTCAGTAACTGACCCATCCCTAGATGTTCTAGCTTTATCCTGCCCCCTCTGTTTCCCCTCGCCTGAGGCAACCCCATCCTGACTCTTATCTTCATCTTCCCACTTTGCTTTGCAGGATGTTGGCTTTCTCATCTTCAAGGTGGGAAAGGGCAAACGGACTGTCATCTCATCTTTTAAAGGTCCACCTTTATGGCTTTAATGCCGGCTTCATTTTCTCTGGCAATCCTCAGAAACTGTGCCACGCAAATATTTTACATCTCTAAAGAGGAGAAAAAAACCTAGGCAAGTCCATGTTGTGAGAGACACACACAAAAACAGAGAGATTTCAGTTCATGTTGAAGATAGCTCATTGTGAGGTATCTTGTACCCAAGGCGTCTACAAGGTGCTAAGGCCATGAAGACGTGCTATATCAAAAAACGTTTTTCCTCTGATAGTCAAATAGATTTATTATAAATATTGGGGCCTTTCCCCTTCCTCGGTCATTTGTCTACTTTAACATTAAAAGAGTTGTATCAGTTACACAGCTCTGTTGAAGAGAATTCAGTCTATTTGTCCCTGGGACGGCAATGCTGGTATGGTAAACTTCAACACAGCGTGTAATGCATGGTCTAATTTAAGTTCTTCAAAATGTCTAGTTATTTGACTTTTACCAGAGCAGGAAGATAAGGCAGTCATGCTCCCATGCAGCTCAACATCTCTGCATGCTTGAAATTAAACCTCAGGGAAGAGGGCAACATAGGCCTGCGCACTGGGTATGAATAAAGGAGGCTGGTGCTGACATAGAGAAGATATAAAAGAGAAGCAGACACTTGGGAGAAAACAATCCCTTGTGGGGAGGAAGGGGAGATGAATGTCATTAATAGCAATTTGCATCGCTATTGATTTAAACGTGGGAGATACTGAATTCTCCTGTAGCTGTCCCTGACATATTTGGGTGAGATTCTAGCGACCTCCAGTGGAAATTCTCTAGAATTACCCTCATTGCCCCTGGATACTAAGACGTTAATTTCTGCACTTAACAAACCTGTCCCTCCTTACACTTATTTTGTGCTCTCTTTACTATCTGAACTGAAAATAGCTTCTCTATGCATATAATTTTTAAATAATCAATAAAATTCTAATTGTAATACAAAATTCAAAGTAATTTTAAATCAAATAAAATAATGAATAAATATATATATAATAAAAATCTATATTTGAAGATATAAATGTTCACATCTGGGTGTTCTAGACGACAAAATGCTTGCGTCTAGTGCTAGACTTGTCAGAAACCCACAAACCCAATAGGTGGAAATGTACTATATTGGCATCAAGGGCCACCAGCAGCATTGCTATAGGTTAGGTAATTTTTTAAAATAAGTTTTAAAAATCTGGTAAAATTCCAAACTAGACAAAGACAGTCTTCCATAGGAAATTTAAGGTACATTAAAATTTTGCAAAATGCACCCCCGGCAATTGTAAAGAGGCTTTTCTCTTGTTCTAGCGAAGCTTTCCTAAGCTGCTGGGGATGCTGCAGCAATTCTCTGTTGCGCTGGACTTGCGGACTGCCGTCTGTATTGCAGAATATTTACCAACCCTTGTCCTGCCCCCACAGATACTGATAGGACTCCTCATCGATGGAGTGATCAAAAAACCCCATGCAAATGACCAAAGAGCCTCTGGGGAAAGAACCACCCTGTGAAGCATCGCTTCCCAGGCCTTCCTCTGACGACACACAGGGCCCTCCTACCCTGTGGGAGTATTCCCCTGGGACTGCCTCCAGGACTTGGAACTGTGGGGTCTTGACCTTTTCCTCCTACTTTGGGGAATTCTTGACTCTGCAGGCAGGGCGTTCCTGAGGGAGCTGAAAGGGGAAAACAAAGAAGAGGCTTCAAACCCGTAGGTGGAGTAGGTGAAGTGAGTACAACTCTTCAATCTGATCACAGCAGCACAGGAGGTGGAATGCTGGGTTCTGAAGCCAGATCTCACTATCACCAGAGTCCAGGGTGGTAGCTCTTTACAATGGCTCTCCTGGGTGTATTGTTTATCTTAAGGTCAAAGAGGGACATAGTTGGCCTCACACTGTTAGGATTCTGAGAACTTTTCCTTCTAGGTTTTTGAGAGCACAACTCTCTAATTCTTAGTTGTGAACTCTTCGTGCCTAATAAAAACAAAAATATACTCAACAGAGATTATTAATAATAGCATGATGATCCGAGAATAGATTCTGTTGTTTATTTGTTTGTCTATTTTATGGGAATAGAATGTTCTACACTCTAAGCCAACATTCTCCAAATTGTATTTGAAGAGACACTCACTTTATTGGCCAAAGATATTTCTCTAAAAAAGAAGTGTTCTTTATCAAACAAGATCAGAAGTGTTGGCTTAAATGAATTACAGCAGGCATAAATTTCACTAACTCTGGTGTGCAAAAATGTAACTACTTTCTAAAATGGAACAAAAACTAACTTTTCAATTTAGTCCTATCTGGTGTCTTAGAAAAATCACTAATACTGACAAGGCAAGGGAGACTCCATTACAGCAAATCACCTCTGTCAGTCCAGGGCTCTCCCTTTCATTCTTCCACTTCCTGTGGGTGACATGAAGTTCGAGTGGGGCCTACTTCTCCGGGTTTTGGCAGGGAGAGGGTGCCAGGTCTTCAGACTCTGCGCTCTGCACATACACTGCCAAGGGGATAGGTCTTGTCTGTTTTTGGCCTCAACCTTCCACCCTGATGCCTTAGCTATCATCGTCCCATCTCTTGGGACCCTTTGGGTCTACCAGCTCTCATTCAAATACTCTTCCAAGGCCTTCTCCGATGCACAGACACTTTAGCTTCTTTCCCTACACCACAAGCAGGTGTGAGAAGTTCCAGAACATTTCTAGGCTGGAAGCCTTCCCAAGCTACACTAGGGAATCGAGGTCTTGGGTCCTCTGCATTAGAACCCCCAAAGCCATCTGGATTTCTATCATTGCATCATGTGGTCCACTCTCCGCCAGGGGTGTTGGCCTGTGCGTTGATGGGCCAGAGGGTCCCTTGTCATAAAAACACCATTAGTAGCTGAATCTAATATTCTTCCCACAGGCTCAGAAAAAACATCACCCTCCTCTATCCCTGAAGGGATTTTTATTTCCTCAGCCTGTGGCCTAAAATTGGCTTGGCAAATCGTCTTTGGCCTTCCAAGCCAACTAGTTAGAACAATGGTTCAGACGATTTTGCCTTCCAGGGAACATGTGACAAAATTTGGAGACATTTCTTATTGTCACAGCTTGTTAGAGGGTGCTACTGGCCCCTAGTGGGTGGAGGCCAGGGGTGCTACTAAACATCCTACAATGCACAGACCAGTCCCCAGTAACAACAAAGAGTTCTCCTGCCCAGAGTATCGATAGTGCTGAGGCTGAGAAACTCTGACTTGTTCTTATTATTTTGTTTTTATATCAGAGAGAAAAGGAATCAATTCACTTTCTTAAATTTCTAGCCTAATTTTATGTTCTAATCAATGACCATACTCCTCGCTGGCTACTGTTATTTAACAACCATATTAATTTCCACTGGACCTTGGAAAACTGCAGACATAACCAGTTTGGGTGAAGAGATTGGGTTTTTCTAATCTTCTAGATAATGTGCACCTGGGTACTGATAAATGCCCTCCCCTCTGCTGTCTCTGCACATCCCTTCTGTAGAGGAGGATAGTAGAGGCAGGAAGGAGTAGCCTTTCTTGTCTTTGCAAAACTCTCTGAAATTTGCAGCATCCCCACCTATGGGGAATCACTGGCTGCCTTCAAAGCAACCAGGTTTGTTGCTGAGAAGGAACTGGAGAGCAGCTGTGTTCCAAGGCTTATAGGCTCATCCTGGGCCCCTCTGAATTCAGAGCCACATCCTTCATGGTACCCTACAGGGGCATCAATAAGCTACGTGTTCCCCTCAACATGCCCAGTGTGTCCACAGAGGTGTTCAACCTGTGATATGCAGAACTTGGGGTTCACAGAAGGGTTTGGGGCATCACTCTTCAACCAGAGTTATAATTTCCAAACTTTTTAACATGTTTGTCTTTTAGATCAAATTCAGTCTAAAGAAATAGTTCTGAAAGTATAAAGGAAGATGGAGACACAGCCTATGAGAAGGGGATATAAGGTCAGTGTCTCAACGGGACACACTGCTGAATGCTCAGGCTTCTTTTCCTTGAGCACATAGCACAGAGCAGATGGACATGTGTGTCACTTCCCTCTCAACCACTGGAGGTGAGTTGTAAGGAACTCCAGGGAGCCCTAAGGTGATAACAATGCAGATGGTGGAGCTGGGAGGTGGTCTAGGAACAAGGGAGGAGGCCATTGCTTCCAGTAGAAATTCTGCCCTATCCAATGTCTAGCCGCTGCCCGGTCCGGGACAAGATCTCCACCTGTAGCTAAGTTTGCTTTTTGCCCTCCTCTCAGCAGCCCTGTGCATCTGCCATGCTGGTATCGGCTGTGGTGTACAGAGGAAGAGAGAGGCTCCTGTCCTTGTGTACCCTCCTGCCAGCACCTGCTGCCTCTGTGGAGGGAGGGGGAGAACTGAGCTGTGTGACAGCCATGGCTCCTAACGTGCAGGGTACACTTATATCACCAGGAACATCTGTCACAGCCATAAATTTAGTCTGGTTGTTTTATTTATACAACCCAAAGCAACCAGTTGGACTAAGATCTTCACAAAAGACTGATGGGGTAGGGCAGGGAGGGGTCAGAAAAGGCTGACATCATTTAAATAGCGAATTGGATACAGCCGTAAACAGGTGACTTCAGACTTTGATATCTTAAGCTACACTGTGAATTGACCTGTAATAGTTCCAGGCACTTTCTATTATGCTGGGTGGCGGTAAAAAGCAGGAAAGAATGAGCGGGCCCTATTCTTAAACGAGATCATTCTTTATGGATGCAGAAAGTACACTGAATTAACAACAATGGGAAAAGACACCAACACTGATATTTAACCCCCCCCCCCGGCATAAATAAAACCTGCCCCTTCTGCACTGACATGGTCTTCTACTGAAATAGTTATAACTTTTATGAACCATTATTATC
>NW_016808313.1:616426-637412 GCF_001698545.2 Rhinopithecus bieti | reverse complement strand
CCCTGCCTATGTATAATAATCAGAGAGGAGCTTAAAAATGACCCGAATGATGTCAGGGCCTAGAACAATTGAATTGAAATCCCAGGGAGCAGAGCCTAGGAATTAGAAACTTTTAAAACTTTCCCAGGAGAGTCTAATGTGCCACCTTAGGCTGAGAACCACAGTTCTGGCTGTGTATACAAACATGCCAGGTGACAGTGCTTTAGCAGTTTTATTTGCCCAGAAGAAAATAAAAAGATTTTTTTCCTTCCTTCTCTGGTTTTGTGGCTCTAGTGCAGTGCTTCTCAAACCCGGCTGTACATTAGAGTCACCTGGGGAGCTTTAAAAACTATCGCTGTCCCGGCCCCACCCCAATCCAATTAAGCCAGAATCTCTACAACTGGGGCTTGGCGTCAGCATTTTTTAAAAGCCTGCTGGAAGATTCTAATGTGTGCCCAGGATTTCAAACCACTGCTCTAAGACAGGGGTTCTCAACCTTGGCTACATATTGGGATCTCCTGGGAGACTTAAAAATCCTGAGACCTGAACCCCATCTCCAGTGATTCTGATTTAATTGGTCTAGGGAGTGATCTGGGCATTAAAAATTGTTAAAGCACTCCAGGTAGCAATAACATGCAGTCAAGATTGAGACCAATGGGTCTTCAGGAGGAAGGACTATGCTATTTTTAAATGAAATCCATTTCTTCCTTCTGGCCCTCATAGATATAATTTGCTTCATGGCACTGGGGAACAAGAAATGTGATGTTGCTTTATATAATTCTGGCTCAAGCCCAGGTTGGTGGCAAGTTTGATGTCCATCTGTTGTGATTCCTTTCCACTCACCTAGAGGGTGAAGAACACCAGGGACATGTCCATTTTAATAGGGTGATTGGAGCATTTTCCAGACACCATTTCTGCCTACCTAATATGGTTTGGTTGTGTCCTCACCCAAATCTCATCTTGAATTCCCACGTGTTGTGGGAGGGACCCAGTGGGAGGTAATTAAATCACGGGGACAGGTCTTTCCCATGCTGTTCTTGTGATAGTGAATAAGTCTCATGAGATCTGATGGTTCTATAAGGAGGAGTTTCTCTGCACAAGCCCTCTCTCTTTGCCAGCTGCCATTCACATAAGATGTGACTTGCTCTTCCATGCCTTCCACCATGATTCTGAGGTCTCCCCAGCTATGTGGAACTGCAAGTCAATTAACCCCTTTTTTTTTTTTTTTTTTTTTTTTGTAAATTACCCAATCTTGGTAATGCTTTTATCAGAGGTGAAAACAGACTAATCCAGTAAATTGGTACCAGAAGTGGGCTGCTGCTGTAAAGATACCCAAAAACGTGAAAGCGACTTTGGAACTGGGTAACAGGCAGAGGTTGGAACAGTTTGGAGGGTTCAGAAAAAGGCAGGAAAATATGGGAAAGTTTGAAATTCCCTGGAGACTTGTTAAATGGCATTGACCAAAATGCTCATAAACTGAGGTGGCCTTAGATGGAGATGAGAAGTTTGCTGGGAAATGGAACAAAGGTGACTCTTGTAATGTTTCAGCAAAGAGTCCAGTGGCATTTTGCCCCTGCCCTAAAGATTTGTGAAACTTTGAACTTGAGAGAGATGATTTAGGGTATCTGGCGGAAGAAATTTCTAAGCAGCAAAGCATTCAAGAGGTGACTTGTGTGCTGTTAAAGGTATTAAGTTTTAAAGGGAAACTTTAAAACTTAGCAGCCTGAGAATGTAATAGAAAAGAAAATCCCATTTTCTGAGGAGAAATTCAAGCTGGCTGCAGAAATTTGCTTAAGTAATGAGGAGCCAAATGTTAATCCCCAAGACAATGGGGAAAATGTCTCCAGGGCATGTCAGAGGTCTCCACAGTAACCCCTCTCATCACAGGCCTAGAGGCCTAGGAGGAAAAAGTGGTTTCATGGACTGGGCCCAGGATTCCTGTGCTGTGTGCAGCCTAGGGACTTTGTGCCCTATGTCCCAGCTGCTCCAGCCATGGCTGAAAGGGGCCAATGTAAAGCTCAAGCCATGGCTTCAGAGGGTGCAAGCCTCAAGCCTTGGCAGCTTCCATGTGATGTTGAGCCTTCCAGTGCACAGAAGTCAAGAATTGGGGTTTGGGAACCTCCGCCTAGATTTTGGAGTATGTATGGAAATGCCTGGATGGCCAGGCAGAAGTTTGCTGCAGGGACAGGGATCTCATGGAGAACTTCTGCTAGGGCAGTGTGGAAGGGAAATGTGGGGTTGGAGCCTCCACACAGAGTCCCTACTGGGGCACTCCCTAGTGGAGCTGTGAGAAGAAGCCATTATCCTCCAGACCCCAGAATGGTAGATCCACCAACAGCTTGCACCATGCACTTGGAAAGGCTGGAGACACTCAATGCCAACCCATGAAAGCAGCCAGGAGGGAGGCCATACCCTGCAAAGGCACAACAGCAGAACTTTCCAAGACCATGAGCACCCAACTCTTGCATCAGAGTGACCTGGATATGAGACATGGAGTCAAAGGAGATCATTTTGGAGCTTCAAGATTTGACTGCCTTGCTGAATTTTGGACTTGCATGGGGCCTATAGCCCCTTTGTTTTGACCAATTTCTCCTATTTGTAATGGCTGTATTTACCCAGTGCCTATCCCCTCATTGTATCTAGGAAGTAGCTAACTTGCTTTTGATTTTACAAGCTCATAGGCAGAAAGGACTTGCCTTGTCTCAGAGGAGACTTTGGACTGTATACTTTCGAGTTAATGCTGAAATGAGTTAAGACTTTCAGGGACTGTTGGGAAGGCATGATTTGTTTTGGAATGTGAGGACATGAGATTTGGGAGGGGCTGGGTGGAATGATATGGTTTGATTGTGTCCCCACCAACATCTCATCTTGAGTTCCCAGATGTTATGGGAGGGAGCCAGTGGGAGGTAATTGAATCATATTGAATCATTGTTCTTGTGATAGTGAATAAGTCTCATGAGATCTGATAGTTCTATAAGGGGGAGTTGCCCTGCAAAGCTCTCTCTCTGCCTACTGCCATCCATGCCAGATGTGACTTGCTCCTCCTTGCCTTCCACCATGATTGTGAGGCCTCCCTTGCCATGTGGAACTGTTAAGTCCATTACCTCTTTCTTTCACAAATTGTTCAGTTTTGGGTATGTCTTTATCAGCAGCATGAAAATGGAGTAGTACACTACCTAACCCATTCCCCTGGCTCTCTTTTCACAAATCCCCAGGTCTACATGGGGTAGCAAAAAAGAGCCACCCTGTTTTCCAGACTGCCCTAAAGGTGGTCCTGGAACCACTCTGGCCAGTAAGGAATATATGAATGTTGTTAGGAAATTTTCATGTTTTATAAGACCTGACGCTTTGTGCTTGTCTCTTCCTCCTTCATATTCTCTAGAATACAGATACAAGAGTGGAGGTAAAGCAGCTGTATTCATACATTCTCACATTGCCATAAAGAAATATTTGAGACTGGATAAATTCATAAATAAAAGAGGTTTAACGGTTCACATTTCTGCAGGCCACATGGGAAGCATGATGCTGGCATGAGCTCAGAATCTGGGGAGGCCTCAGGAAACTTCCAACCATGGTGGAGGGTGAATGGGGAGCAGGCATGTCACATAGTGAAAGCAGGAGCAAAAGAGCAAGGAGGGAGGTACCACACACTTTTAAACAACCAGGTGTTGCGAGAACTCACTTACTATGGTGAGGACAGTACCAAGAGGATGGTGCTAAACCATTCATGAGAAACCTGCCCCCCATCCAGTCACCTCCTACCAGGCCCCACCTCCAACATTGGTGATTACAATTGAAGGTGAGATTTGGGTAGGGACACAGATTCAAACCATATCAGCAGGCTTGAAGCAAAAATTAAAAGGAAAGCCAAGCTCTGGAAAATATTTTTCACCCAAGCTAATGATGACAAAGCAGAATGACTGACAGAACCTGGGGCACTGATACCATTTTAGAGCCACCACATTGCTAGATTATTTATCTCGTGACTTTACGTCAAAAGTGAAAAACAAGCCTAAGTTTGATTAAACCACTGTAATCAAATTTTTCTTTTAGCGTCTCCCAATAGAGAGAGCCTGAAACACAGCATGTTCCTAACAGTCACTGTTCCATACTACAACATGATGCCACTAGTGAATGTTGGGTTTCCATTCTGTCTAGTTAACGAGCTGCTGGTGTCCACTCACAGTGAGCAGTTTCATTCTCTAAGGAATTCAGGCTCTTTCTGTTATTCTAGCCCACATTTTAGTCACTCACATATTGCCCCCTTATGATGCAAAATAGCTACTAAAGCTTTATACAACACACAAACCTGCCCCCGCCCCACCCTGACCCCAATCCAATCGCCTCCTACCAGGCCCCACCTCTAACACAGAGGATTACAATTGAAGGCAATATTTGGGGAGAGACACAGATCCAAACCATGTCAGCAGGCTTGAAGCAAAAATCAAAAGGAAAGCCAAGCTCTGGAAAATATTTTTCACTCTGATAAGGATGGCAAAGAAATATTTTGTCAATATTCTCAGAACACCAATGTTCCAAATTGGAAAAGAAGGAGATAACTCTTGCTATCAGGTGAAAAATATTTTCTGGACGTCTCCAGAAGACTTTCTTTCAGGCCACAATTGGATTCACCACACAGTGCCCTAAATCAACTCTTGGCAAAGGAACATGGGATTGCCATGATTGGCTTAGACCAATCATGGTTCTTTCCCTGGAGCTGCAGGAAGAGCCCACTAACACTGAGTGCATTGCTGCTCCAAACCAGAAGGAAGTTGGGGTTCTTTTAGGAAGGAAGAAGGGGAAAATGGCAGTTTGATAGGCAAGCAACCTAGTCTGCCACAAGAAGCCAATCTGCTAACAAAGGGAGGAAGGGTCCTACAGGCAGAGGGAAAAGTATGCACCAAGGTAAGGACATGAAAAGGCATGTCACATGCAGGAAGAAGTAACCTGTTCTGTATCACCATGAAATAAACTCATTTAAAAAAATATTCGGCATGGTGGATCACACCTGTAATCCCAGCACTTTGGGAGTCCAAGGTGGGTGGATCACCTGAGGTCGAGAGTTGGAGACCACCCTGACCAACATGGAGAAACCCCGTCTCTACTAAAAATACAAAATTAGCCAGGCATGATGATGCATGCCTGTAATCCCAACTACTCAGGAGGCTGAAGCAGGAGAATCGCTTGAACCTGGGAGGCAGAGGTTGCAGTGAGCCGAGATCATGACATTGCACTCCTGCCTAGACAGTAAGAGTGAAACTCCATCTCAAATTAATTAATTAATTAATTAAATTAAAATAAAAATTCCAAAAGAGAGGATTGTGAAGGTTTGTTTAAAAATAAAACATAGATCTTATTGCTCAGACATGGCAGTAAGGAGTTTTTTATTATTACATAGTTCCAAAGCATTGTTCCTTTGTGATAAACAATCAAGGAAACCCTCAGGACTACATGGCATTCTGTGCTCAGGATAACATCAGTACCAAAAGTGAAGCATTCTTGGTAAAAAGCTGATATGGTTTGGCTGTGTCACCATCCAAATTGCTTCTTGAACTGTAGCTCCCATAATGGGATGCGGTGGGTGGTAATTTAATCATGGGGGCAGGTCTTTCCCATGCTGTTCTTGTGATAGTGAATGCGTTTGAATACGTTTTACAAGATCTGATGGTTTTTTAAAGGGGAGTTCCCCTGCACATGCTCTCTTGCCTGCCACCATGTAAGATGCCATTTTCTCCTCCTTTGCCTTTGGCCATGATTGTGAGGCCTCCCTAGCCATGTGGAACTGTGAGTCAATTAAACCTGTTTCCTTTATAAATTACCCAGCCTTGGGTATATCTTTATTAGCAGCATGATAATAGACTATACAGTAAATTGGTAACAGGATTGGGCTGTTATTGTAAAGATACCCAAAAACGTGGACACAATTTTGGAACTGTGTAAACAGTCAGAGGTTGGAGCAGTTTGGAGGACCCAGAAGAAGACAGGAGAATGTGGAAAAGTTTGGAAATTCCTAGAAACTTGTTGAATGGCTTTGACCAAGATGTTGATAGTGATATGGACAATAAAGTCCAGGCTGAGGTGGTCTCAGATGGAGATGAGGAACTTGTTGGGAACTGGAGTAAAGGTCACTATTGCTATGCAAAGAGACTGGTGACATTTCGCCCCTGCCCTAGAGGTCTGTGGAACTTTGAACTTGAGAGATATGATTTAGGGTATCTGGCAAAAGAAATTTCTAAATGGCAAAGTGTTCAAGAGATGACAGAGCATAAAAGTTCAGAAAATTTGCAGTCTGACAATGTGATAGAAAGTAAAAACCCATTTTCTGAGGAGAAATTCAAGCCAGCTGCATAAATTTGCATAAGTAATGAGGAGCCAACTGTTAATCACCAAAACAATGGGAAAAATGTCTGTAGAGCATGTCAGAGGTCTCCACGGTAGCCCCTCCTATCAAAGGCCCAGAGACCTAGGAGGAAAAAGTGGTTTTGTGAGCCAGGTCCAGTGTCCCCCTGCTGTGTGCAGCCTAGGGACTTGGTGCTCTGTGTCCCAGTTGCTCCAGCCATGGCTGAAAGGGGCCAATGTAGAGCTCGGGCCATGGCTTCAGAGTGTGCAATCCTCAAGCCTTGACAGCTTCCACGTGGTGTTGAGCCTGCTAGTGCACAGAAGTCAAGAATTGGGGTTTGGGAACCTCTGCCTAGATTTCAGAGCATGTATGGAAATGCCTGGATGTCCAGGCAGTTGTGCTACAGGGGCGGAGCCCTCATGGAGAACCTCTGCTAGGGCAGTGTGGAAGGGAAATGTGGGGTCAGAGTTCCTACATAGAGTCCCCACTGGGGCACTGCTTAATGGAGTTGTGAGAAGAGGGGCACTATCTTCCATGCCCCAAAACGGTAGACCCACTGACAGCTTGCACCATGTGCCTAGAAAAGCTACAGACACTCAATGCCAACTCATGAAATCAGCCAAGAGGGTGGCTGTACCCTGCAAAGCCAAAGGGGCAGAGCTGCCCAAGACCATGGGAACCCACTTCTTGCATCAGTGTGACCTAGATGTGAGACATGGAGTCAAAGGAGATAATTTTGGAGCTTTAAGATTTGACTGCCTCGCTGGATTTCAGACTTGTCTGCAGGGCCTGTAGCTCCTTCATTTTAGCCAATTTCTCCCATTTTGAAAGGGTGTATTTACCCAATGCCTATACCCCCATTTATCTAGAAAATAACTAAATTGCTTTTGATTTTACAGGCTCATAGGTGGAAGGGACTTGCCTTGTCTCAGATGAGACTTTGGACTGTGGACTTTTGAGTTAATGCTGAAATGAGTTAAAACTTTGGGGGACTGTTGGAGAGGCATGATTGGTTTTGAAATGTGAGGACATGAGATTTGGGAGGGGCCAGGGCAGAATGATATGGTTTGGCTGTGTCCTCATTCAAATCTCATCTTAAACTGTAGCTCCCATAATTCCCACATGTTGTGGGAAGTACCTGGTGGGAGGTAGTTGAATCATGGGTGCGGGTCTTTCCCATGCTATTCCCATGTTAGTGAATAAGTCTCACAAGATTCAATGGTTTTATAAAGGACAGTTCCCCTGCACATGCTGTTGTCTGCCACCATGTAAGATGTCACTTTGCTCTTCCTTTGCCTTCTGTCATGATTTTGAGGCCTCCCCAGTCATGTAGAACTGTGAGTCAATTAAAGTTCTTTCCTTTACAAATTACCCAGCCTTGGGTATGTCTTTATTAACAGCATGAGAACAGATTAATACAGAAGCAATGCTTATGGAAATGTGTATCATCAGCTAATCAGCTCATCAGCTCCTACTGGGTCCACACTAGTTGATTAGGGCTCTGACCCACCCAGTCCCAATCAGGCTCCTGTCCGTCTTGGCCCTTCCTATTTTACTGGAAACTTTTCTCAGCCTTTGGAAGGCCCCATTAAAAACAAAATTTTGGAAATACTTTTTATAATAATCACTTTGCTTAACCACAGTTGCATTTGAGTTCATTTGGGGGCATCTATTCTAAATAAATCGTCTAAAATCACAATTTTTAAAAATACTTCATTTAAAGTTGTTTACTGTGAAGTGATGTCAGTAAGAGGAATAGGAGGAATAGGAGGTTACCCACTTATATCTCTTGACAACAATGGGAATTCTGCACCCATCTGCAGACAAAAGTCTTCAGGAGCCTTAGGATTCAGGTAGAAAGTTGTGAATCCTTGGTAAAGCCCAAGACCTAAAAAGGCCATTTTGAGAGTGCAGACTAGCACCTAGGTGGCAGACCCACCAGTCATGCATTTGGGCTCAAACCAGAAGACAACCCCATTCCCCAAAGGATTTTGGTTACTGCCTTACTTGGCCTTGAGCCTGCAACCAAAGTCATCTTCCAAGAGGTACAGGAGAAATCATGCACACTAGTCTCATCTGCTTGCTACAATTGGTCTTATAAGTGGACTTCAAAATTATCCTGTAACTTGTCTGAAACCCTCTCATCTGTGGTTCCAGCTGAATACTTCTTGCACAAGGGTCCAGAGGGAGATTATCCTTGTTCCACAGCTTGGGAATTACCTATATGTTTGAGCCTCCATAACAGGCTTGCCAGCCTCTGTCCCACAGCAGATGCTGAGAGGCTCAGTTTCAGCTTTGGCCTCTCCTGCATCTGCAAGAAACAGCTAGGAGACGCATACCTGCCTGAGTCACCAGGGTAGACTTACTGGCATCCATCCCTTCATGGATTTTGAAGGGGCCTAGTCTCAGCTCTAGCCCCTCTCACTGCAGTCAGGGAATTGTCTTGCCTGTGCAGGGAACTGCTGGAAAGCATGCCTGTCTAGGCCAACAGGTCATGCTTCTGGACTCAAGTCCCTAGCCAGCTTTCTTACACAGACTGGGTACCATCCATAGGTCTTCCCTAGGTCCATCCAGGCCAAGACACCATACCCACATAAGAACTCTCATGAGACTTACAATAAATATGGTTTCAGGGGACCCTGTAGTGCTAGAATGTCTGCAATGGCCATGGGATTTCACAATAGTCAGTCTGCTTAGATATCTGGACAGACTCATTAAAGATGAATGGGCAGAGACCAACCCAGACTATGAATACCAGATTAAATACATAATTATTTAATGTGCAGACATCAACATGCATCCACATCCATCAAGAACAATCAGGGATTCATAACCTTACCAAATGTACAGAATAAGCATCAGTGACAGATCCTAAAGAGAAGATGTGTGATCTATAAGACAAGGAATTCAAATTAGCTGTGATAAGGAAGCTCAGCGAACTCCAATAAAATGCAAAGAAACAATATAGAAGTTTACCAGAGAAAATTTAACTAAGAGATTAAAATTTAAAAATCAAACAAAAAATTCAAAAGCTGAGAAATACAAAGAACAAAATGAAATATGCAATAGAGAGCATCAACAGTAGAATTAATCAAGCAGAAGAAAGAATTAGTGAGCTCAAAGACATGTTATTTAAAAATATGGAGTCAGAGGCAATAAAAAGAACAGAAATGAAACTTCCATTTCCAAAATGGTGCTGTAGATGCAAGCTGGCTCCACTGTTCCCCACAGAAAACCAAAAACAAATATAGAGCATTGAGATTATCACCAGCAATATCCCAGAACCCAAATATGAAGATGAGTCTGTTCTTATAGCCACAGAGAAGGAAAAATAAAAAAGAAAACTCTGAAAATGGTGGCAGAATTAGATTTCCATATTCATGACACCCTTCCTCCAAATCTGTGGCACCAAGCATGTAGAAAATTTCCCTCAACTCAGTTTCTACACTGGTAAAAATGAGGTCAAGGTGAACAATCAGCTTCCCTACTATCTTGAGTTCCTTAGCAGGAGATCCATCCCTGCCTGAATTCATGGGAAGCAACATAAATGCCTGAAGGGAGAAATATCTCTAAAGACAGCCACAGAAAAAAATAGTAGGTGGGACTTTCATACGTAGCCCTGGAAACTGCTCTGTAACTTGGCCAACAGAGATACGAAATCAGAGTGGCTGTTCAGCAGCACCACAATGTAGGAAGTGTTACATTTCACAGGTCCTCTGGGCACAAACCCCTAGTCAGCCTCTCCACACTACTAGGATATCACCTCGGGGACTCCCCCATTCAGGATTGTGAGTTCTCTGATTAGTTGCTAGAGCTGAGGCAAACCTAGGCTTGAGGCATTATCTAGTGTCTAATAGGAGGCAAGATCAAGAAAAAAAATAAGAAATTGAACAGGTAAGCTATGGAAAATCTCTATGCAAATATACCCAACAAAAACCCAAACAAGGGAGACGGAAAAGACTGTAATAAATAATGAATCATTTAATGCAAAGACAGACATACATTGACAGGAAATAACAGGAAACAGGAAATCATGACTTTCCCAAATGAACAAAGCAAGGAGTCAGGGTCTGACTGGTAGCAATATGTGAGCTCTCTGACCAAAAATTCAAAATAGCAGCTTTTTTTTTTCCCAGATGCAGTCTCACTCTATTGGCCAGGCTGGAGTGTGGTGGTGCGATCTCGGCTCCCTGTAAGCTCCACCTCCTGGGTTCACTCCATTCTCCTGCCTCAGCCTCCCGAGTAGCTGGGACTACAGGCACCCCCTACCATGCCTGGCTAATTTTTTTTTGTATTTTTAGTCGAGATGGCGTTTCACCATGTTAGCCAGGATGGTCTCCATCTCCTGACCTTGTGATCCACCTGTCTCGGCCTCTCAAAGTGCTAGGATTACAGACATGAGCCACTGGGTCCGGCCAAAAATAGCAGTTTTAAGGAAACTCAGTGATCTCCAAGATAACAAAGAAAATCAATTCAGAAATTTATCAGAGAAATTTAACAAAGAGAATGAAATAATTCAAAAAAATCAAATAGAAATCTTGAAACTGAGAAATATATTTGCTTAACTGAAAAATTTATTAGAGGCTTTCAACAGCAGAATGGAAAGAACAGTAAAAAAAAAAAATCCGTGAACTTGAAGACAGACTATTTGAAATTACACAGTCAGAAGAGAAAAAAGGAATGAAAAAGCATGAAGATCACCTACAAGATATAGAACATTACCACAAAAGACTAAGTCTACGAATTGTTGGTGTTTAAAAGGGAATTGAGCAAGAGCAAGGAGATAGAAATCTTATTCAAATAAATAATAACACAAAACCTTCCAAAACTGGAGATAGACATAAATATACAGGCACAAAAAGGTCAGAGAATACCAAGCAGATTTGACCCAAAAAACACTACTTTGAGACATATCATAATCAGACTCTCAAATCAAGGACAAAAAAAAGCTCCAAGCAGGAAGAAAAAAGAAGCAGCATGTCAAGGAACTCCAGTTCATCTGACAATAGTGTGTTCAACAAATATCAAATATGCCAGGAGAGAATGGAATGATGTTTTCAAACTGCTGAAAATAATTGTTATCCAACAATACTGAACCTAGCAAAGCTATCCTTCAAATATGAAAGCAAGATAATCTTTCCAAGACAAGCAAAATGAGAAAATTTGCCACCACTAGACCCACCTTACAGGAAATGCTGAAAGGAGTTCTTCAATCCAAAAGAAAAAACACTAATATGCAGGCTGGGCACAGTGGCTCATGCTTGTAATCCCAGCACGTTGTGAGGCTGATGTGGGCAGATCACCTGAGGTCAGGAGTTCAATACCAGCCTGCCCAACATGATGAAACACTGTCTCTACTAAAATATGAAAATTCACCAGGTGTGGTGGTGCATGCCTGTAATCCCAGCTACAGGGGAGACTGAGGCATGAGAATCACTTGAACACAGGAGGCAGAAGTTGCATTGAGCTGAGATCAGGCCATTGCACTCCAGCCTGAGTGATAGAGCAAGACTGTGACTCAAAAAACAAAGACAAAAACAAAAAAGAACACTAACATGCAAAAGGAAAACAAATTTTTTTTTGTGATCTAAGAGAAGTGGTTATCTCTTTAAAATAGCTTGTTATATCTATACAATTTTTTTTGTAAGCCTCAAGGTAACCACAATGCAAAAGCCTATAATTCGTACACTAAAACAAAAGCAACAAGTTGAAACATACCACCAAAAAGAAATCACTTAACAACAAAGAAAGACGCTAAGAAAGAGAGGAGTTATGAAACAACGTAAAAACGGGTAACAAAATGCCAGTAGAGAGACAACTAATCAATAATAACACTGAATGTAAATGGACTGTATTCTCCAATTAAGGGACACAGAGTCGCAAACTGGATTAAACATGCACAGACACACGGACATACACATACACACATGGGCGCGTGCACACACACACGCACACACCAATTATATGCTACCTATGAGAGACTCACTTCACCTGTAAAGATATGCATAGACCAAAAATGAGGGATGGCAAAAGATATTCCATGAAGATGGAAACCAAAAAGAGTAGAAGTAGATCTACTTGTAATATATAAAATAAACTTTAAGCCAAAACTATAAAAGAGACAAAGAAGGCCATTATATGATGATAACTTGGTCAACACAGCAATTTTATACATATATATTATATTATATATGTATATATATTATATATGTGTGTGTGTATATATATCCAACATCAAAGAACCTAAATATGTAAAGTAAATATTAATATACTTAAAGGGAGAGATAGGCTATAAGACAATAAGAGTAGGGGACTTCAACCCCCTACTTTCAGCAATGGACAGATCCTCTAGGCAGAAAATCAACAATGAAACATGAGTTCAACTGTACTCTACACCAAGTAGACCTAACAGACATTTACAGAACATTCCATACAACAGCTGGAGGACACACATTCTTCTTAACAACACATGGAACATTCTCCACTACAGATCATGTATTAGGCCACAAAACAAGTCTCAACAAAATTTTAAAAATTGAAATTATGTCAAGTATATTTTCCAACCACAATCGAATAGAATTAGAAGTCTATAGCAGGAGAAACTTTGGAAAGTGTACAAATACATGGAAATTAAACAGCATGCTTCTGAACAACCAACGGGTCAATAAATAATTTTTTTTAATAAAACATTTCTTGAGACAAATGAATATGGAACTACAACATACCAAACCTATGGGATACAGGAAAAGCAGTTATAAGAGAGAAGTTTACAGCAATAAATGCCTACCTCAAAAAATGGAGAAAGTTCTCAGGTAAACAATCTAATGTTGCATCTTAAGGAACTAGAAAAACAAGTACAAGCTAAATCCAATATTAGAAAGAAATAGTAAATCAGAACACAAACAAAATAGAGACAAAATATAAAAGATCAACAAAATAAAGAGTTGATTTTTAAAAAAGACAAACAAAACAAACTTTCAGTTAGACTTAGGAAAAAAAATAGAGATAACCCAAATAAATAATAACAGATAAAAAGGAGACATTACTACTTATGCTACAGAAATATAAGGGATCATAAGAGACTATTATGAACAACTGTACACCAACAAGTTGGAAAACTTAGAAGAAATGGATAAATTCTTGAACATACAATTTAACAATACCAAATTATAAAGAAATAGAAAATCTGAAAAGATCAATAATAAGTGAAGAAATTGAATCAGAAATAAAAAGTCTCCCATCAAGGTAAAGCCCAGGATCTGATGCCATCACTGCTGAATTCCACTAAACATTTAAAGAAGAACAAATATGAATTCTCCTCAAACTATTCCAAAAAATTGAAGGGGAGACAAATTTCCTGAAATTGTTCTTCAAGACCAGCACTACCCTAATTCCAACACCAGAGAAGGACACATCCAAAACAAAGCAAAGCAAAACAAAACTATAGGTTAACATCCCTGATAAACATCCATGCAAAATTCACAAAATACATTAGCAAACAGAATTCAACAGTACATTAAAACATCATTGGCCAGGATCAAGTGAAATTTAATCCAGGGATGTAAGGGTAATTCAACATATACAAACAAATAGATGGAATTCGTCACATTAACAGAATCAAAAACAAAAGCCATATGATCATTTTAATAGATGTAGAGAAACATTCAATAAAATTCAATATCACCTTATGGTAAAAACTCCCAACAAATCATGAATGAATGTATCTCAACACAATAAAGACCATATATGACAAACCCACACTTAAGACCACACTGAATGAGAAAACATTTAAAGCTCTTCTTCTAAGATCTGGAACAAGACAAAGATGCTCACTTTCACTACTTCTATTCAACATAGTACTGGAGGTCCTAACCCATGGATGTCCAATCTTTTGGCTGCCCTGAGCCACATTGGAAGAAGAAAAATTGTCTTGGGCTACACACACAAAAAAAACACTAACAATAGCTGATGAGCTTTTAAAAAATATCACAAAAAAAAAGACTCATAATGTTTTAAGAAAGTTTATGAATTTGTGTTGGGCCATATTCAAAGCTGTCCTGGGCCACATCCAGCCCACGGACTGTGGGTTGGACAAGCGTATCCTAGTCAGAGAAATTAGGCACAAGAAAGAAAGAACAGGCTTTCAACTTGTAAAGAAAAAGTCAAATTGTCCCTGTTTGAAGATGATATTATGTCATATACAGAAAACCCTAAAGACTCCACCAAAAACAACTATCAAAACTAATGAATAAATTCAGTAAAGATGCAGGATACAAAATCGATATTTAAAAAATCAATAGTATTGGTATATGTTAATAGCAAACTATCCAAAAAAGAAAATAATCTCATTTACAGTAACTACCAAAAATGCCTAGGAAAATTTTAACCAAAAGGTGAAAGATCTATACAAGAAAAAGTATAAAACATTGATGAAAGAAATTGAAGAGGACACAAAAATATGGAAAACTATCCCATGTTCATGCATTAGAAGAATTAATACTGTTAAAATATCCATATTACCCAAAGCAATCTACAGATTCAATGCAATCTCTATCAAAATATAAAAAATATTCTTTTGCAGAAATAGAAAAAAAATCCTAAAATTCCCAGAACCACAAAAGACCCTAAATAGCCAAATTGATCTTGAGCAAAAAGAAAAAATGAAGCTGGAGGCATCACATTATCTGACTTAAAATATATCACAAAGCTATAGTAACTTAAACTGCATGATGCTGACATTAAAAAAGAAACATAGACTATTGGAACAAAACAGAATAAAAAATAAATCCAAATATTTACATCCAACTGATTTTTGACAAAGGCACTAAATGCACGCATTGGGGAAAGGGCAGTCTTTTCAATAAATGATGCTGGTAAGACTGGATATCCACATGCAGAAGAGTGAAACTAGACCCCTATCTCTAACCATAAGCAAAAATCAGCTCAATATGGATTAAATACTTAAATTTAAGACCCAAAACTATGAAATTACTAGAAGAAAACATAGGGAAAAATGCTTAATGATATTGGTCTTGGTAAGAATTTTTTTAATAAGACCTTAAAAGCCTAGGTAACAAAAGCAAAAGTAGACAAAATAGTCATCAAACTGCAAAGCTTCTGCATATCAAAATAAACAATCAGTAGAACAAAAAGACAACCTACAGAATGGGATAAAACACTTGCCGAGTATGCAACTAACAAAAGGTTAATATCTAAAATACTTAAGTACTTTAAACAATTCAATAACAAAAAATAATAATAATACAAATAATTAAATTTTAAAAATGAGTGAAAGACTTGAACAGATATTTCTCAAAAGAAAACATACAAATGGCCAACAGGTATATGAAAAAATTCTCAGCATCACTAATCATCAGGTAAATGCAAATCAAAACCACAGTGAGAGAGCACCTTGCATTAGTAAGAATGGCTATCATCAAAAAGGCAAAAAATAACAGATGCTGGCAATAATGTAGCAAGTATACACTGTTGGTGAGAATGTAAGTTAGTACTGCCATTATGAACAATAGTATGAAAGTTTCTTAAAAATTAAAATTGAGCTACCATATGATCCAGAAATCCTACTACTGGGCATATATCCCCCAAAACGAAATCAGTATGTTGAAGAGAGATCTGCACTCCCACATTTGTTATATCACTATTCATAATAGCCAACATATAAAATCAGTCAAAGTGTCCATCAGTGGATGAATGGGTTTTAAAATGTATTATATATGAACAATGGAATACTATTCAGCTATAAAAATGAATAAAATCTTGTCACTGATGACATGGATAAACCTGGAAGACATGTTATATTAAGTAAAATAGGCCAGGCACAAGACAAATACCACACTCGTATATGGAATCTAAAAAATGTTGATTTCAGAGAAGTAGAGAGTAGAATAGTGGTTACTAGAAGTTGGGCAGGGGAGGGTGAAGAAGAGAGGTTTGTCAATGGGTACAAAGCTACATTTGGATAAATAGAAAAAGTTATGGTGTTCTATTGCATAGTAGTGTGCATATAGTTAACAATAATGCATTGTATATTTCAAAACAGCTAGAAGAGAGAATTTTGAATGTTCTTTTTTTTTTTTTTGAGACGGAGTCTCGCTCTGTCACCCAGGCTGGAGTGCAGTGGCCAGATCTCAGCTCACTGCAAGCTCCGCCTCCCGGGTTCACGCCATTTTCCTGCCTCAGCCTCCCGAGTAGCTGGGACTACAGGCGCCGCCACCTCGCCCGGCTAGGTTTTTTGTATTTTTAGTAGAGACAGGGGTTTCACCGTGTAGGCCAGGATGGTCTCGATCTCCTGACCTCGTGATCCGCCGGTCTCGGCCTCCCAAAGTGCTGGGATTACAGGCTTGAGCCACCGCGCCCGGCCTTGAATGTTCTAACCACAAAGAAACAATAAATGTTTGATGTGATGGATATGCTAGTTATCCTGATATAATTATTGCACAATGTATACATGTATCAAAACACCACTCTGAGTCCCATAAATACGTACAATTATTATGTGTCAATTAAAAATAAAATAAAAAATAAATATAGGTCTGCCTCATTATATTGCACTTTGCTATATAGCACTTTGCACTTCTGCACTTTTGCACTTTTTTATAAATTGAAAGTCTGTGGAAATCCTGCCTTGACCAAGTCTTTCAGTACCATTTTTCCAACAGCATATGGTCACTTTGTTTCACATTTTGGTGATTCTTACAGTATGTCAAACATTTTCATTATTATTATAATCTGTCATTGTGATATGTGACTGGTGATCTTTGATTTTACTACTGTAATTGTTTTGGTATTCTAAGAACCACTCCCATAGAAGACAGTTAACTTAATTGATAAATGTTGTATGTGTTCTGACTGCGTTACTCACCTGCCCCTCCCCTGTCTCTTCCTTAAGCTTAAGCTTAGTAAGAAAGCATGTCAAAAGCTGAGACAGGGCAACAGCCAAGTCTCTTATGACAAACAGCCAAGTTGCGAATGCAAAGAAAAAGTTATTGAAGGAAATTGAAAGTGCTACTCCAGTAAACACATGAACAATAATAAAGTGAAACAGGCTTATTGCTGATATGAAGAAAGTTTTAATGGTCTGGATAGATAATTAAACCAGCCACAACTTTCCCTTAAGCCAAAGCCTATTCCATATTAAGACCCTAACTCTTTTTAATTCTATGAAGGCTGAGAGAAGTAAGGAAGCTGCAGAAGAAAGGTTTGAAACTCAGAGAAATTGATTCATGAGGTTTAAGGAAAGAAGCTATCTCCATAACACAGAAGTCCAAAGTGAAGGGACAGGTGCTGATGTAGAAGCTGCAACAAGTTATCCAGAAAATCTAGCTAAGATAATTGATCAAGGTGGCTACACTCAACAACAAATCTTCAGTGTAGACAAAATCACCTTGTATTGGAAGAAGATGCCATCTAGGACTTTCATAGCTAGAAAGAATTCAATGTCTGGCTTCAAAGCTTCCAAGGACAGGCTGACTCTCTTGTGGGGGGCTAATTAATGTACCTGGTAACCTGAAGTTGAAGCCAATGTTTGTTTACCATTCAGAAAATCCTATGGCCCCTAAAAATTATGCTACATCTACTTTGTCTAACCTCTATCAATGGAACAAAGCCTGGATGACAGAACATCTGTTTACAGCATGGTTTACTGAATATTTTAATTCCATAATTGAGACCTACTGCTCAGGAAAAAAGGAGATTCCTTTCAAAATATTATTGCTCATTGACAACGCATGTGGTCACCCAAGAGCTCTGATTGAGATGTACAAAGAGATGAATGTCATTTCCATGCCTGCCAACACAACATCCATTTTGCAGTTCACAGTTAGCGTAATTTTGACTTTCAAATCTCATTAGTTAAGAAATGCATTTTATAAGATGATAACTAACATGCATAGTGATTCCTCTGATGGATTTGGACAAAGTACATTGAAAACCAAAAGGGGTTCACTATTGTAGATTCCATCAAGAACACGCATGATTCATGGAGGAAGGTTAAAATACCAACATTAACAGAAGTTTGGAAAAACTTGATTTTAGTCCTTATAGATGACTTTGAGGGGTTCAAGACTTCAGTAGAGGAAGTAACTGCAGATGTGTAGAAATAGCAAAAGAACTAGAAGTAGAAATGGAGTCTGAAGATGTGAGCGAATTACTGCCATCTCTTGATAAGACTTTAACAGATGAGGAGTTGCTTCTTGTGGATGAACAAAGAAAGTGGTTTCTTGAAATGGAATTTATTATTGATAAAGATGTTTTAACATTGTTGAAATGACAATAAAGTATTTAGAATGTTCCATAAACTTATTGGATAAAGCAGCAGCAAAGCTTCAGAAGATTCACTTCAACTTTGAAAAAAAAATTCTACCATGGGTAAAATGCTATCAAACAATGATATGCTACAGATAAAACTTTTGTGTGAAAGAAAAGACAATTAATGCAGCAAGTTTCTTTGTTGTCTTATTTTAGGAAATTCCCATAGCCCCCTCGACCTTCAGCAACATCACCCTGATCTGTCAACAGGCATCAACATCAAGGCGAGCGCCCCCACCAGCCAAAAGATTACACCTGAAGGCTCAGATGATTGTTAGCATTTTTAAGCAATATTTTTAAAATTAAGGTATATACTTTTTTAAAAAAACAATTATACTTTAAGCTCTAGGGTATATGAGCACAATGCGCAGGTTTGTTACATAGGTATACATATGCCATGTTGGTTTGCTGCACCCATCAACTCATCATTTACATTAGGTATTTCTCCTAATGCTATCCCTCCCCTATCTCCCACACCGCCCAAGAGGCCCCCGTGTGTGATGGTCCCCTCACTGTGTCCATGTGTTCTTATTGTTCAACTCCCACTTATGAGTGACAACATGCAGTGTTTGGTTTTCTGTCCTTGTGATATAATGCTGAGAATGATGGTTTCCAGCTTCATCCATGTCCCTGCAAGGGACATGAACTCATCCTTTTTTATGGCTGCATAGTATTCCATGGGGTATATGTGCCGCATTTTCTTAATCCAGTCTATTGATGGACATTTGGGTTGGTTCCAAGTCTTTGCTAGTGTGAATAGTGCCACGATAAACATACGTGTGCATGTGTCTTTATGGTAGCATGATTTATAATCCTTTGGGTATATACTCAGTAATGGGATTTCTGGGTCAAATGGTATTTCTAGTTCTAGATCCTTGAGGAATTGCCACACTCTCTTCCACAATGGTTGAACTAATTTACACTCCCACCAGCAGTGTAAAAGTAATTCTATTTCTTCCCATCCTCTCCAGGATCTGTTTCTTGACTTTTTAATGATTGCCATTCTAACTGTTGTGAGATGATATCTCATTGTGGTTTTGATTTGCATTTCTCTGATGACCGGTGACGATGAACATTTTTTCATATGTCTGTTGGCTGCACAAATGTCTTCTTTTGAGAATTGTCTGTTCAAATCCTTTGCCCACTTTTTGATGGGGTAGTTTGTTTTTTTCTTGCAAATTTGTTTAAGTTCTTTGTAGATTCTTGGTATTAGCCGTTTGTCATGTGGATAGATTGCAAAGATTTTCTCTCATTCTGTAGGTTGCCTGTTCACTCTGATGATAGCTTCTTTTGTTGTGCAGAAGCCCTTTAGTTTAATTAGATCCCATTTGTCTACTTTGGCTTTTGTTGCCATTGTTTTTGGTGTTTTAATCATGAAGTCTTTGCCCATGCCTATGTACTGAATGGTATTGCCTAGGTTTTCTTCTAGGGTTTTTATGGTTTTAGGTTTTACATTTAAGTCTTTAATCCATCTTTAATACATTTTTGTGTAAAGTGTAAGGAAGGGATCCAGTTTCAGCTTTCTACATATTGCTAGCCAGTTTTCCCAGCACTATTTATTAAATAGGGAATCCTTTCCCCATTGCTTATTTTTGTCAGTTTTGACAAAAATCAGATGGTTGTATATGTGTGGTGTTATTTCTGAGACCTCTGTTCTGTTCCATTGGTCTATATATCTGTTTTGGTACCAGTACCATGCTGTTTTGGTTACTGTAGCCTTGTAGTAAAGTTTGAAGTCAGTTAGCGTGATGTCTCCAGCTTTGCCCTTTCTGCTTAGGATTGTCTTGGCTATGTGGGCTCTTTTTTGGTTCCATATGAACTTCAAAGTACTTTTTTCCAATTCTGTGAAGAAAGTCAGTGGTAGCTTGATGGGGATAGCATTGAATCTATAAATTACCTTGGGCAGTATGGCCATTTTCATGGTATTGATTCTTTCTATCCATGAGCATGGAATGTTCTTCTGTTTATTTGTGTCCTCCTTTATTTCATTGAGCAGTGATTTGTGGTTCTCCTTGAAGAGGTCCTTCACATCCCTTGTAAGTTGGATTTCTAGGTATTTTATTCTCTTTGTAGTAATTGTGAATGGGATTTCACTCATAATTTGGCCATCTGTCTATTCTTGGTGTATAGGAATGCTTGTGATTTTTGCACATCGATTTTGTATCCTGAGACTTTGCTGAAGTTGCTTATCAGCTTAAGGAGATTTTGGGCTGAGACGATGGGGTTTTCTAAATATACAATCATGTCATCTGCAAACAGAGACAATTTAACTTCCTCTTTTCCTAGTTGAATACACTTTATTTCTTTCTCTTGCCTGATTGCCCTGGGAAGAACTTCCAA